>NW_017100108.1:233083-236411 GCF_001412225.1 Nicrophorus vespilloides | reverse complement strand
TCACTTTGAATTAATAAATAATATAAATACAGATTTAATTGTTAATCTAAAATGTTTAACATATTAAATTCACAAATATAATTTATTGTATTAATAAAAATAATTAATACACATTAGGATTTTGGCAACAATATAGCAGCCGCACGAGGATTATATTAATTACATCATAAATAATTCAAGCAAGTGAAAACTTAACAATATTGATTTCACAAGTATATGTTAATATCTCATTGTAAACTGACCATAAATATGAGGGATGATCCAAGAAATGCAGGTAGTAATTTTTATTGTTTTTGGTAGTGGTATGCCTGATATCATAAAAAAAGTTAGTATATAAGCACCTCACATTTTCGAAATTGTATTCAGTATACATTTGGAAATCATTCATCATGAGTCACTTTAAGTATGCATTGAACAAGAAGAGCACTCGCTTGATAGATCAAGAGTTCAAGAATCGTCAAGAGTAATGGCCAACATACAACCATCAAAGAAGACAATGGAAGAATCTATTGCCGGTTATGCGTTTGATAACAATTTGAAGTTGCCATTTATATCATCAAATAAATACGTTTTCTTGAAGCAAATCAATGTAGCGTGCAGCTTTTTACAGAAAACACTTTTAGAAGACTCCACAAAAGTTGCACTAATATTGACGAATCTGAAGAAAATTTGTTTATCTGACAAATTATTATTTGATTACTCTACGAAGATGAAACAACAAAATGCTGATTTAACTATGCACTCTTTACTGACCAAGGTGATTATGAAGAAGGAAGAATCCAGAATTATTGAAGATCCGGTTATTGTGAATCACGATGGGACAGACGCATCTTCTCCTCAGTTAAGCTTGGAGTCCGTCTCTCCTCCAATTAATGATTCATATGGTCCAAATCAACGGAAGATGCAAAGATTTAGTGAAAAACTGGTAGATGCAAGTGATTTACTAGAAGAAGCTGACAAACAACGTCAGATTGTGCTGCAAATAACAAAAGCTCAGCGAATGTGCAAGCTAAGTAGTGTGGAAAAAATAGAAATACAAAAGCATCTGCTTCTTGCAGATCTGAGGAGAAAAGCTAATATAGATGAAATGAGCAGGAACTTATTTATAAAAGATGATTTAATCGAACTTCCAACGACAGTTGCCTTTAAGTCAATAACAGTTTCACAGAAAAATCATATTGATAGGAATCGCAAATTTTCATATGTTTGCATTGCATCTGCTGGTACCAAAATATTGAGCAGTCAAGTGGTTCACTCTTCTGAGACTGTTACTTTTAAAGATGAACTCATTTTCGACGAGTTGTTTTCAGATTTTGAAATAGAAATTGCCGTTTATTACTTACAAAGTAAAGGTAAATGTGATAAACTTCAGTCTAGTGTGGGAAAGAAGCTCAAGAAGATGTTTAATAGTAACTACGAGAAATATGATCTGTTCTCTACATCCAAATTCATTCTTGCTGGAAAATGCTTCCTAAATAAGTACCGTATGGCGACAAATGCAGTGAATTTTAAACTTAAAATTTCAACGAGTCAATCACCTTTGGAAGAAGTTATACATTTCGATTATAACATTAATTCTTAAATGAATTTTATCGTATTTTTTTAATGTGATGAAATGCAATATGTTTTTTTTTATTAGAAATTTTTAATTCTGTGATATTTTTATGTCTGACATCTGTATAATTAAATTATTAATTTATTTAAACTTTGGACTGGTTTTAAGTGAGACTATTTTTTATGTAGTTGTAAGAAATTTTTAATTTTAAATAAATGTGTTACCCCTAAATTATTTATAACAATATCATGTTGCCTTCTTTCTTCCTTCCCAAACGGTGTGCAGCGATCAATTTTGTCTTATGAGAAATATTAAAACACACTTGCCTTCTTGACAAATTGTGAGGTGTACAGTGAAATTATTTATTCTTCTAAAGTGTGCCGTGATACGAAAAACATTAATTTCAATTTTAAATTTCTTCGTGAATTGTCACGTAACAGAAATGTAATTATGTCTTTACTTGTTATATAATTTGTATCATCTCATCCTAAAGTCTCAGCTGCTAAACGTATTGGTGCTCAAAATATAAGGAGATCTATAAATCTACAATACAGTAAGTCCTCGACTTATGTGGTTAATTCGTTCCAAAAGTTTCAGAGTATATGCATATGTTCAACTGCATATGTATGAAACCGTGTAAGTCGATGACTTACGTTACACTGCTACATTCCATACATGAGAAGTAACATTGAAAGCTAAAAAACAACATTCTTCTAAATATAAAAATCTTTCTATCGTGACCATTAACCAGAGGTTTTTAACCTTTTAATAGTCGCGGCTCTCTTAAAGTTTCAAACTATTTTAAATTAGTGATTTTTTGCAACTAGAAGGAGTAATAATGAAAAAATAAATCCAAAAACAAAATTTATAATAATACTTAATATAATCCATAATATTTATTATAAAATTGAATACACTTCACTAATTACCCTTTAGACAAAAATATGTGGAAGCAAATGGCTATTATTCAAAATTGTACCAAATTTAAATCCTTTGTCAATTCAAGCAGTGTCATCTTGGGTAGGTGATAAATTAGTATTTGTCAGGTATTATCAGGATTTCGAATCCACAATTTTCTGCTATCAAGTTTATTATTTGGAAAATATTTGTCCAATTTTTCAATTAGACATTGATAAAATTGAATTAAATCATTTGTATGTTCTTAATGCCTCTATTTTATCTCGCAAGCAAACAATATTATGTCAATTTCCTTGCATAGATAAATTTAGTTGGTTTAGCATTTTAGAAGATGTCTGCATTGTAATTCAATGTTTGTAATCGAAATAAATGGCCAAATTTGAGTTTTTATAATTTAGAAGAAATAAAAAATATGGCAATGTGTCACACATATGCAAAAGCAATGAACAAAAAATATTTTATCAGAACGTCAGCAAATAAAAATATTTTTTAAAATTAAACAATTCTTTTTTATTATTATTTTATAAAGCATTAGTTCTGCATTGTTTTAATTTAAAACGAATTAATAAATGTATAAAACTTAACATGTGTTTTTACTTTAAGTTTTTAACATTAAACTTCACTACAGTTAGAAATTTACAAAAAAAAATCAATATCAGGGTCTACGACACAAAAAAGTTTGGGAACCTTTGATTTAAATCATAGGACCTCCATACTCGCTTTTGAGTTAGTGATGTCTAAATTTAAAATAATACTTATTTGCGTGTAAGTTTTCTTAAGTTTTTCTTTTAGAAGCATTCTGTGGAGTTTGGTCGCTGGATCAATCAATAATATATTCTTTTTTTTTCTTTAATT
>NW_017100108.1:180710-184410 GCF_001412225.1 Nicrophorus vespilloides | reverse complement strand
TCCTGAATTATTTATTTACAAAGAGACTATTAATATTAAAGCATAAATTGAAAAATTACTTTAAATTTCACGGGCGTAAACGTGTAAAATAAAAATTTGAAAAAGTTCCGAATGTTATCGAATTTAGATAAAAATTCTACTTCTCTCTAACCACCGTCATATTTTTTATACCAACTGTTTTGTGATTAAAATTAAATGTCTAGAAGTATGATATTTCCACATGGAGCATACATATTCTTTTCATGCGATTAATGAATTAATTTAATGAAAAAAAATATTGCACCGAAATTAACAGCTATTAAAATTTCGTTCCGGTTTCGGTTTTTTAATTAAGCAACTTTATGTTCCAGTTACAGTTACTGTTCTGTTCAAAAATCCGGTTAATTTCGGTTTTCAGTTCAATTTTTTTTTTAAAAAAAAAAGTTATCAGTCATGGAATTTAAACGTAATAGTGTTAGAGCCCAGTACACCTTAATGTGAATAAATTTTTCGTGTATCAAACTATGACATGTTATAACAAAGCTAGTAGTATTACAAAATGCTATTTTGGTGGTCGGAAAAAAAAACTATATAAATAATAAAAATTATGATTTCGAAATTTATTTTACGTTAAATACTTTTTTTTTAACATATTACGTTTTTAACTAAACTAAAAACTTCCGGAATCATCACTAAATAATGATTATTAAATAGAAATAAACATGTGAATTACCGTTTTTGTCTAAGTAGTTTTATTCACCTAAAATACACTTCTATCTTTACTAATTACTTCTAATATAAAATTATTTCATAATTACAAAAAATATTTAAATCACAAGTTCTTCTGCCTAAGAATGAAAATTTATGTTTATTGCAATAGTTATTTGAAAAATGCATATGCAGCAGGAATAGTCAACCCCTTTATACCTATCATTCAGTTTTGTATCTTTGTTGGTAGTAAAATTTTCAAACCGCCCACCGCTTTCGCAGAAAATTAATTTAGTGCAACTGTAAAGTAATCGTGAAAATATGTAGATATATTTATATTTGTATATGTTTATAATACGAGTAGTCCCAAAAGTACCCGACCTAACAAAGAAACCACTTACTCCAGCCCGCTTATATGACGTCACTTACCAGTCCGTAGCTGGAAGGACAGTTAAGGGCACTACCTGTATAGGTTATTAAGCTGTAGCATATCAATAATTCCTCGTTTATGTCGCTGTTCTCTCGTGTCTCAATATCCGCTAAGGTTCTCTGTACCTCTTTTATTGCATCTTTTACCTCGGACTCGTTATACTATAAGATCTCTATTCTTCTTTTGTTTCTCTCTCTATGTATTATTTACTATATTTACGTTTTCTCATAGCTTTCTATGAGAAGATAATATTATTAATTATATTGAAATACGCTACATAAGAAAATATCAAAGGAAAGAAAAATGTCACAAATGAAAACATCTTTGTTGCATTTCATTTAAAAATAATATTTTTACATTGATAATGCCAAATTATTTGATTTGATGATTTGAGATGAAGTACATAGATAAACAACTGTTTTAATCGTTACAATATTGTGAGATTAGTTAAGGTTTTACTATATCATCTCAATTTTTCTCAAATTAAATTTTACTCACTTTTATTTCGAATGGAAATCATATACAGTAGAACCTCGCTTAACGAGTTTAATCTGTTCCAAAATTTCCGGATTTTTACTTGTATAGTGAAATACTCTAATAGTGAAACATATTCAAAAAGACACATAATATATGTACACAAGTTTTAAAAGTGATGTAGCAGGCGCGCAATCCGGTAATTCTCTTCTAATCGTCACTCGTTAACGAAACGTCGTTCGTTAAGCGAGTCGTTTTTCTTAAATTTAATTTTGCTCGTTAAGCGAAATACTCGTTATGCGAGGTGCTCGTTAAGCAAGATTCCACTGTATATTTGTAAGCCAAGACTTATAACAACTATTTTGATTTTGCAAAAATAAGGTTAAGAATCACTGCTCTAAACTATTCCATTTTGTTTAGCACTTAACAAAAAGACTTAATCCTTCCTTTTCGTTTGTTTCATGAAACTTATTATTTAATCTTTAAAACCATTTTCTGATTGGGAATAACGGGATTTTCGAATTATATAAATTTCTGCACTCCATAATGACAATGACTAAATCTGCCCCTGTTTTTGTCTAATTAAGCTACATTTCCGAAAGTCATTGCCTAAGCGTTATGTAAAATGTAGAATTTGCAGGTATGAAGTACATGTTGAAAAAATGTAATTTTTACCTTATTTACTAAATATTTATGACATAATTTAATTGCTTTCCTTGTACAAAAATAATTTCTATACATTATCTTTGACACTGGTTTGAATTTGGGTGTACTTTAAAAATATACATAATAAAGAATTTACAGAATATGTTTTTACATACATTCAATTGCTTGAAAGCCGCTCTATTTTAAACATAATAAAATTTTATAAACTTTTTCGAAGAACCGAACCCTCTCGCCGCGGGGGCGAGTACAGAAATATGTCGCAGCCTAGTAATATAATTTTGTGATACTTTTAGAATGTTTGAGAGTCATTGGCATATTAGGATACCAAATCACAATAAAATAATTAATATTTCATGACTTCTTGTCATCAGTAATAAACCTCAAATTTACCCCTTTTCTATAATTACTAGTTGTGTTTATTACAATGTAAGAAATAAATCCAAAATAGATTTCCCTGCAATTAAATTTTATAAATTATTTAAATATAAAATATTGCATTTATAATACATAATTAATACACAATAGGGCATTAATACACAAATGGGCATTATATTAATTATAGCTTAAATCATTCATGCAAGTGTAAACAAAATAATATCGATTTAACAAGTTTATATTAATATCTCCATGTAAAATGCCTATAATAATATGAGATAATTCAAAGAAGTAAGAGTCTGGCCAATAAAGGTTTCTTCATTGCTACATTTATTTGCCACGCCCCCATCGTTACGTCATTGGTCAATGCTTATTGAACATTATGGAAAAATTAAAGTTATCTGAATTAATATTATTTGGTACAGCGGTTCTCAAACTGTGGCGCCCTAATATGACAGGGCCGGATTTGAGCCGATTGGAGCAATTGCGCCATATAGGGACCTGCGCTTGAAGTGGTCCCACAGCACAGTTATATTCATTGTTTTCATATTTGGTACAGGTTTTTTAATGACTTTTGATTTTTAGAATTGGATTTTGTTTTAAATAAATATTTAAAATCTATATTTAAATTTGTAAATTATAACAGATAATTAATTTTGTTATTTAAAGTTTGAGGGGCTCCGCAAAAAAAATCAATCAGGCCTCGCATTTATTGGATCCGGCCATACAGATAGGGGGTCGTATCATCATCGGTATGTGCAGCTAGGAAATGTTGAAAAAGTTGAAGTACAAAAGCATTTGCTTCTTAACTTAAGAGGAAAGCCAATGTAGACGAGATGAGTAATATCTCTTTTATAGAGGAAGATTTAATCGAACTTCCAACGATAATTGCGTTTAAGTCAATAACAGTTACACAAAAAAAACATATTGATATGAATCGCAAATTGTCATATCTTTGCGTTGCAACAACATGAACCAAAATGCTGAGCAGTCAAGTGGTTCATGCAAGTTCGGAGACTGTTACTTTCAAAGACGAACTCATTTTCGATAAGTTGTTTTCAAACTTCG
>NW_017100108.1:170025-180692 GCF_001412225.1 Nicrophorus vespilloides | reverse complement strand
AACAACTACGAGAAATACACATTTTTCTCAACATCCAAATTCAGACTGGCTGGAAAATGCTTACTTAATAAGTACCGCATGATGGTGAATACAGGGAATTTTAAGCTTAAAATTTCAACAAATGAATCACCTTTGATTTATTCATTTCGATTACAACATTTATTCTTAAATTAATTTTTCATATTTTATTAAAAAAAAAAATTAAAAAAAAAATCTTTATTAGTCACCAATTGTAACCGAAGGGCTATCGACCTAAGTTTTTCCGTTCAATATATTATTAATATGATCAAATGCAATTGAATTATGTGATATTTTCTACGTCTGACATCTGAGTTATTAAAATGTTAATTATTAATTTATTTAAACTTTGAACTAGCTTTAAGTGAGACTATTTTAATTATGTAGTTGTAAGAAATATTTAATTTTAAATAAATATTTTACCCCTAAAATGTTTATAACAATATTATGTTGCCTACTTCCTTCCTTTTATTTTTATTTACAGTTGTTTGCAATGCATTTTAAATAACAAGTTAAATTTAACTAAATGAAATATTTTACGAATTAGTTTGCGTCTATTTATTTATACTCAATGACAAAAAGAAATACACTACATAGAGACCATATAACATATAAAGTCAATAATGGTTTCTTCATTACTAGATTTATTTGACACGCCTCCATCGTTGCGTTATGTCATTGATCAATTCGGGTGAATTGATCCAGGTGAATGTTATATGAATTGATATAATTTAGTATAGCATGTTATATAAGTAAAAAAAAAGTGACCCACAATACAAAATATTGAGAACCGCCTATTGAAACGTGTAATATAAAAAAATTAATTGTAGATGACATTAGGAGACAGTATAACTATCGCGATGGATGTTTACCATTGCTATTATTATTATGAACAACGGAAAGTTTACATTTACATAAATATATATGTTAAATCTAGAGGTTTAAGACTTTAAAATCTATTACAATATTAGTTTATATCGCGCATCACATGATGTTATGGATGTACTTTGAATCTTTGTATTATGAATTTATAAATTCAGATACATCGCAGACAAATATTGAGATGCTGGAAATTTCAATATAGTTAATAAATTTCAAAGATTACTTGCCATATTTACTTGTATATATTAAAATTCTAATTTAATTTGTTACATGGAATTTATTAAATATGAAGTAAATGAAACAATATAATAAAATTAATAACAACCAAGAAATTACATAAATAACTACATTAAAAAATTATAAAATCAAAAATCAATTTATGTCTATAATTAGATTTATCAGAATTTTAAGAGGTTGCTCAAATCAAAAAGTAACTGTTTTAAGTAATAACTTATTAAAAAGTTATTTAAAATTTCTCAAGTTAATTCATTGTTGTTTATCCAAATTTTAATAGTTACTGTTAAGTTACTAAATTGATTTCCCATGGCTCAATGTAAGGAAAGTATCTATCATATTTCATTTTAAGTTTTGTACAATTCTATTGATGTTACTACATTTATTATTTTTCAGTATTCTAAAACGTTTTTCCTTCTTTACGTATTAAATTATTATGAAGCATTTCTTCAGGACAAATAACCGCGACAATTTGACATAGCTGGAACACATATGGGACACTGGCATCATATTTACTAAAATACAATCTAAGTTTTGACCGTAAAATATATTGAAATTTCATAAACTTTTCCTAGGAGCCCTCTGCCTCACAGCCAGGAGTCGAGTCCTGAAAAATTGAAATATCCCTGTCCGGCAATTTACATTTGTAAAGATTTTATATTTATTGGTTCATTTGGATACCAAATCATGTGAAAATAATGATTATTCGACGAATTCGTATCATCGGTAATAAACCTAAATTTACCTTATATACCTTACTTTAATGAACACTTAATTGTAGTCGGCCTAAACACAATAGACTAAATGCAAAAACAAATTTTCCCTCAAAAAAATTACTTAATTAATAATAATACCCATCAAAATGTCACTTTGAATTAATAAATAATATAAATACAGATTTAGTTGTTAATCTAAAATGTTTAACATATTAAATTCACAAATATAATTTATTGCATTAATAAAAATAATTAATACACATTAGGATTTTGGCAACAATATAGCAGCCGCACGAGGATTATATTAATTACATCATTAATCATTCAAGCAAATGAGAACTTAACAATATTGATTTCACAAGTTTATGTTAATATCTCATTGTAAACTGACCATAAATATGAGGGATGATCCAAGAAATACAGGTAGTAATTTTTATTTTTTTTTGGCAGTGGTATGCCTGATATCATAAAAAAGTTAGTATATAAGCACTTCACATTTTCGAAATTGTATTCTGGCTAAATGAGCACAAGCTCACATGTACGCCACCCCTTAAAAATAACTCTATGTATGTATCTACTCTTAATAAATACTTTTAAACTTCAACTTCTTCGAAATTGTATTCAGTATACATTTGGAAATCATTCATCATGAGTCACTTTAAATAAGCATTGAACAAGAAGAGCACTCGCTTCGATAGATCAAGAGTTCAAGAATCTTCGATTCAAGAGTCAAGAGTAACAACCATGACCAACAGACAACCATCAAAGAAGACAATGGAAGAATCTATTGCCGGTTATGCGTTTGATAACAATTTGAAGTTGCCATTTATATCATCGAATAAATACGTTTTCTTGAAGCAAATCAATGTAGCGTGCAGTTTTTTACAGAAAACACTTTTAGAAGACTTCACAAAAGTTGCACTAATATTGACGAATCTGAAGAAAATTTGTTTATCTGACAAATTATTATTTGATTACTCTACGAAGATGTAGAGCAAAAATTCAAACAGTGATATAGAAGTGAAACAACAAAATGCTGATTTAACTATGCATTCTTTATTGACCAAGGTGATTATGAAGAAGGAAGAATCCAGAATTATTGAAGATCCGGTTATTGTGAATCACGATGGGACAGACGCATCTTTTCCTCAGTTAAGCTTAGAGTCCGTCTCTGCTCCAATTAATGATTCATATGGTCCAAATCAACGGAAAATGCAAAGATTTAGTGAAAAACTGGTAGATGCAAGTGATTTACTAGAAGAAGCTGACAAACAACGTCAGATTGTGCTACAAATAACAAAAGATCAGCGAATGTGCAAGCTAAGTAGTGTGGAAAAAATAGAAATACAAAAGCATCTGCTTCTTGCAGATCTGAGGAGAAAAGCTAATATAGATGAAATGAGCAGTAACTTATTTATAAAAGATAATTTAATCGAACTTCCAACGACAGTTGCCTTTAAGTCAATAACAGTTTCACAGAAAAATTATATTGATAGGAATCGCAAATTTTCATATGTTTGCATTGCATCTGCTGGTACCAAAATATTGAGCAGTCAAGTGGTTCACTCTTCTGAGACTGTTACTTTTAAAGATAAACTCATTTTCGACGAGTTGTTTTCAGATTTTGAAATAGAAATTGCCGTTTATTACTTACAAAGTAAAGGTAATTGTGAGACACTTCAGTTTTGTATAGGAAAGAAGCTCAAGAAGATGTTTAATACTAACTACGAGAAATATGATCTGTTCTCTACATCCAAATTCATTCTTGCTGGAAAATGCTTCCTAAATAAGTACCATATGGTGACAAATGCAGGGAATTTTAAACTTAAAATTTCAAAGAGTCAATCACCTTTGGAAGGAGTTATACATTTCGATTATAGCATTAATTCTTAATGCAATATGTTTTTTATATATTAGTAATTTTTAATTCTGTGATATTTTTATGTCTGACATCTGTATTATTAAATTATTAATTTATTTAAACTTTGGACTGGTTTTAAGTGAAACTATTTTAATTATGTAGTTGTAAGAAATTTTTAATTTTAAATAAATCTGTTACCCCTAAATTATTTATAACAATATCATGTTGCTTTCTTCCTGTCTTCCCAAACGGTGTAACATTAATTGACAAACATTAATTTCAGTTTTAAATTTCATCAATTCACGTAACAGAAATTTAAATATGTTTTTTCTTGTTATATAATTTGTATCATCTCATTCTAAAGTCTCAGCTGCTAAACCTATTGGTGCTCAAAATATAAGGACATCTGTAATTCTACAATACAGTAAATCCTCGACTTATGTGGTTTATTCGTTCCTAAAGTTTCAGTGTCGATGACTTATTTTACATTCCATACGTGAGAAGTAACATTGAAAGCTAAAAAATAACATTCTTCTAAATATAAAAATCTTTCTATCGTGACCTTTAACCAGAGGTTTTAACCTTTTAATAGTCGCGGCTCCCTTAAAGTTTCAAACTATTTTAAATTAGTGACTTTTTGCAACTAGAAGGAGTAGACCAAACTCCACAGAATGCTTCTAAAAGAAAAAACTCAAGAAAGCATACACGCAAATAAGTATTATTTTAAATTTAGACATCACTAATACTAACTCAAAAGCGATTATGGAGGTCCTATGGTTAAATCATTTCAATATTCGTCGATGAGATTCAGTATGTGTTAGCTCAGTAGCAAGTTTGTCTCGTTAAACGAAATGTTAATAAAATAAAATTCTGAAATATTTTATTCTATGTCACAGGTGTGGCACTTATTATTGGAAGGTCACATATTTTGAATTCTTCCGCATTTCCTGCAAACAACATAAAGACTATATTTTATAGTAAATAGATCAATTATATTTCAATAAATAAATAGTTACAAGTAAATTATTTGTTTTATTATATGTAACAGAAAAATTGCAAAGAAAAAATTAAGATCATTTTATAAAAAAAGTCTTACATTTTTTTTAATTACATTTTAAATATTTTAAAATTTATATTTTATTAAATGAAAATATTAAAATAAACATATTACTTTCATATACATTCGATTCCGCTTAATCGGGACTGATTCATTTTTTTTCCGATTAAGCGGATAGCCCAACTATTCGAAGTTCCTTAGTTAGTATTTTTTCAATATTTTATTTAATAAAAAAATATAAAAAAATTGTATACGTACTACATAATAGAAAATGACAAATTCTGAAATAATAAATATGTATGTATCAGCATCCAAGCGTATGCGCTGCATACAGATTCACACACGATTACTGCCCCGATTAATAATTTTTTTTTTGTTCTTTAGGATTTGTTCCTAATAAATCAACTGTATTATATAGTTTTTATACAATCTTATTTCTATTAAACAGTAATTTCCATGAAACAGATTTCAGCCATTATCAATTAAATAAATAGATTTAATATAAAATAATCTTCTTGAATTGTAATTATAAATAACAAAGGGTAAATAGACAAACAATGTTATTTGAACGCAATGGTTGTGAAAGGTGGCAACAATGTACATCATGAAGTTGGCCGAGGAAAGCTTAGCTTGGTAGAATTACGCATGGAAAGAACAGTTTTTTTACTAGCATGGGCCACTCTCTTCCAGAAACATCTCTTATTCCCTTACCAGCATCTGACTTCTCCAACTCATTAAGCACACTAGCAGTGACGGAATGGCAAGCAAAGTATAATGCCGATAGTGAATGGAAAGGTGTGAAATATCATAGAGCTTTTGAAGAACATAACAATACCGTTCCAGAGTGGTTCTCGTCCTGGCGCTTCGTAAGGGCAGGAATGCAGGGATAACCTTACAATGGAACAAAACAAAAACAAACACCCCCAGTAAGTGACTAGCATATTTGTCTAGTGGACCGCTAAATTGAACATGCGCCGCCTCTGCTAGGTGGTTGGCGCTGGTAGTAATAGATGAAGAACAGTTTTTTAAGAGACCTTCGTCCTTCGTGCACCAGGATAAATGCCGAAAGAGCCAAGGCTTACAGGGACATGCACTTCTTTAATTGTAAACTGTGTAACATGTCTCAACTTTGAATAAATAACATTGAATAGTAGGTCCTTCGCCCAAAACAAATGTATTTCATCATACATTTCTCAACAAATCAATAATTATGAGTAAAAATTACTATTTATTATTAATTTCAAACGGACGTCAACATTGCACGCAGTTCGTAAATATATTAATATTTATGAAGAAAACATAAGAAATGAAAAACTATATACTGGTTTGTCAACATTATGACGTCAACTTACGATGCTAATTGAATTTCTTTCTTTTAATTCGAATTTACCGGTTTATTTTAATGAGTGTCGATGGCATTGAACCATTTTATTCCGATTAACATATCACATTAACTATATCATTATTTATTTCTCTCTCTTTCTGGATATATTTTCTGTACTTTTATATTATATGTTATAGAATTAGATTTTCAGCATCAACGTTATTATTTTGAATAAAAGTGACAATACATTATATCAAATTAACTATGATCCATTGAAATTATGTTTTATGTTCGATTTACTAGCGATAGATATGAAATAGTCTATTTTAATTGTTCGCGATCGATTAATTTTTTTTTGCGATCTACATTAGTCGCACCTAATATATATATTATGGTCTGATAAACATATTCTCAGAGAAAGAACTAAATTTCTTTCGGAATATGTTGTTAAGGATTTACGAGATTAAGATTTTTTAATTTTTTAATATAAAAAAAACTAACTTCATACGACAATCCTGATAAAATATAGATTTGATTTCACAAAAAAAAAAACATTATCTCGTCAATTATTTTTTTTTGATAACTTTTTTTCTGTACAAAAAAAACATAGGTCAAGTTTGTCTAGCTTGATGTTTATTCTCCTTTAAATATAAATATAATAAAAAGTAGATTGGTTAATTTGATATGAACTAAAATTTGGTAAGTGAATATTTACCAACATAATATTTAAAACAAATCCATTATTAAATAAGGAATTCTATTTTATTTACAATATATAGAACCATCAAAATATTAATACAATTTGGTAGAAATCATTGTACCATTATTATTAAGAATGGTCAATTCAACTATTTATTTTTAGATTAACAAAAAAAGTATGTTTGTTTTCATTTTCAAGGAAATGATTATCAAATATCAATCAAGTATTTATATTGACAATATATCTGACATTATAACTCTTCATTTCTTTGTTATGATATCAAAGGTCGTTTGATTAAACTTAAGGTCACCTATTTTATATTTCAACGTTTTAAATCTCAACTAAAATCTTATAACAAAAACGTAATCTTAAAAAAAATGCCAACATTAAGAAAATAAAGTCTCAATTTCAGTGTTTCCCAAAGTGGGGTCCATTTGACTGTTAAATGGGACAATTCGGAAAAGGACACGTGTAGAGGTTAACCGTTTTGCGTATTATGTATATGTTACATAAGGGACATAAAAATATTAGAAAGGCTATGGTGGAGCATGGCACAAAAAAGGTTGTGAACCACTGGTTTAGATTCTTTTCCTCATAATTTTAACATTTTCCACCAAGAGATCAAAAGATTTATTGTACAAAAAACATAGTTTCGCAACAAACAAAACACATTCCTAAATATGAAGCTGTGATTTGCAATTAAAATCCCTGACTACCAACTACATTTTGTTGATAAAAATGCATAGTATATGGTTGGTATAACTATTGAACTTTGACCATACATTCCATGCACCAAATTACAATAGATGCATAAAATAAGTTAAAAAAATATATTCAAAACACAATATTTTTCGGTGGTTTCGACAAAAGATTTATTGCTTACAAAGTGCTACGCGGAATAATTTTTAATTTTTAGGCATTTAAAATTTAAGAGCGGAAAATCCCAACACCGCCTTGGCTTTCCCTGCATTTACAGTTTATGTATTTATACACACATGCAGCACAATTTATAAGTACGGCAATTAATATTTTAAAATAAGTTTCGTAAGATTATATAATTGGAATGAAAACAAAGTAACTACTATTAATAATCTATTTCATAATCATTTATTATTTATTTGAACGTTATTGATAATTGAGTAAATGTTACTTATTAGTATTAAAACGAAATCATTTGTTAGAAATTTAAGTGAAGTTTTTGTTATTATGTTCAAACTAACATTTTTAATTATAGAAATATCACAGTTAACAGAATGAATTGCAATTGCTTCAATTATATAATACTTGTATATTTTTTGTTTATAATATAAGAATACCATAAATATAGGTCATCTGTACTTAAACGATTGATATAATACAAATCATTATCAAACAAAATTAAACATTAGACACTATTGTGTCTATTGTTGGAACGTATAATTTATTAATTAATCAATTATTATTTTTATAAATCTCTTGGCCCCTTTTTCTGCCCCCTTTCAGTGTTTAACGGCCCCCGCAAATTTTTATTGCTAATTAAATTTTTTTTGGAGTTTGATTATGTAAATCAGTGGCGTTCTTTAGATATTGAGAGCACAGCCCCTAATAACTAAAAAAGACTTTTATAGATACGATGGAAAACGATGGAGCAGCCACACAATCTGTGACTTCCCTTTTCCTGGTCACTCGTTATACTAAATGTAATAACACTTGCCATCAATTTTTGTTTTCAATCATACACATGCATAATTGCTTCTTCTGCAATAATTTTTTATTTAAAAATTTCTGTAATTTTGTGTTCGTTTCTAATAAATTTTGGAGATACTCGGTTGCATGGATAAGGGAGCAATCTTCGGAGGGTGAAAACTCAAAAGTCTACAATGACGGTATTCACACATAAATATATTTAGAAACATAAAAACTATAGAATATTTGGAGATAGCGAGACAAAAGAGAATGAGAGTGCTATCCCTTAGAAACCATTGAGTTACTCCGCCTCCGTTACCTTCCTGCTATTCGTTGCTACGGGCTGAAGTGAGCTCTACATTACAGGGCTGGAGTGACCCGCCAGAGTAACGGGCTGAAGTAAGCAGCACAAAAGTTTTTTTAAATGTTCCACTGACAAAACCATCATTTTCTACATTCAATAAATGTCTTCCTATTCATTTTCGAAACCTATTGATTGAGCCATCTGTATAACTTCAGTTCTACATGTTTAGATATTATTTACTAAAATTTTTCAATTGAAAACCTAGACTTAAATTATAAAAATGAATGAATCGTCTCTGTTACGTGAATTGAAAAAAAATAAATCTGAAATTAGTTCTAAGGTTTGTAATACTTCTCCTTAATTTACAAAATCCACAGAACGTTTTGACAAAAACGTCTCGCGTATTTCTTCCACTAGCTTCAAAAATTGAGATCATTAAGATATTTTGACAATTATTATCAAAGATGACTGCAATGATAAAAAGGCGGTGACAAGAAAAATAAGCCATAACTTACTTTGAAAAAAATCAATTAATAAATATCTTCAAGAACCTAAAGATGTGACTTTTTTTGTTCCAAGACAACCAAAAAGAGCTTTTAATATTAGAGAGTACAAATGAAATAAGGAATTACTTATTTAACGATAAAAAGACGATTAAACCCAGCATGGTAATAAGTCAAAGTTTTTTCTATTTCTGGAAGTGTTCGCAATAGATCTGTCGATATTCTTTTTAATTTTGTGTATATTAAATAAACCATTCTTCTCTATTTTTTTGTGAAAACTCTGTTATCTAGGTAAGACTGTATAATATTTAAATGAAAAGTACTATAGAATGTATTGTAATTATACTCATATTTAAACTAAATATTTTAAATTTGAATATAACTTATTCAAGTCATTTGCAGTTTGTTGTATATATTCTAATAAAATCCAAAATGTGTTAAGCACTATAGGTACCGCCGGAGTCAACTTGGTGAACAATATTTTCTGTTTTTTGAGAAAAATCTAATCTTTCCAGACCGGTCAAAATTTGTCAAAGTTATTCTTTTAAAATTAAAATATCGATACAAAAATAGCAGTTTGATCTTCCAGAGAATTAATAAAACAAATAGGCTCAATGATGCATGTTGAGAACAAAAATGCATTGCAAGTTTCCACTGTTATTACAACTTTTAGTTGTGCGTATCGTACAGTCTTATGACTTCAGGTGAAAGCATCATATTATAAAAATTATATAGTATTTCCTTGAGTAAAGAAGGTTTCAAGTCTGGAAAAGTACTAGTTCGTAATGTTTTTAGTAAGTATCAGATTCTACAAGATATGCCGAACAATATATTATGAAATGGAATAAAAAACTTATTTTTAATGTAGTGTCATTTTGGTAGAAAATAAAAAATCTGCACGTAACCTTAACATTTGAATACATATATTAATTTAGTCATTTACTTGATAAATTGACTCTTAAAGTAAATATACTTACTTGTCTCATTTTATTTGCGCAAATAAAAGTGTTCTGAGTTGTACATCTAATGATAAGTGTCTACTATTGAATACAAATTATTTGCAAGTATAAATTTCTAAAAAAAAATGTAATTATTAATATAAGGGCGAAAAAGCATATGGTCAAAAGTCCGTTCCAATGATTCCAAAATCAACTTTATAGATTTTCTGATTTTGTATATTAATATCGTTTTTTCAATTATTGCGATGAATATATTTTTAATTAAAATCATTTTATATACTATGTGCTATCAATATCGATGGATCTAACTTTGTTTTTGGTTTTTATATAACTACATCCAATGAATGTACACCATTTATCCAGTAGCAAATAAGTACCAAATTGGCGTTCATTGATTTGCCGCACGCGCGAATTTATTTTTGTTCTATTATAAAATCAGTTACG
>NW_017100108.1:66253-170007 GCF_001412225.1 Nicrophorus vespilloides | reverse complement strand
GACGCGGAACGGCTGAAGCAATTTACTACATTCGAATTGAATTTACGTTCGCGCAAACTAGTTTATCGACAATATCGGCCTTGCTTATATTCGCAGAAATCAACTTTGATCGTACGGACAAACGTCGGTCGAAATC
Organism: Nicrophorus vespilloides; assembly: GCF_001412225.1. Taxonomy (NCBI): domain Eukaryota; kingdom Metazoa; phylum Arthropoda; class Insecta; order Coleoptera; family Silphidae; genus Nicrophorus; species Nicrophorus vespilloides. The sequence goes on along the minus strand of NW_017100108.1, from coordinate 169,871 downwards.
CCACTGTTGTACCATTCTCGCATTCTCCCTCAATAAAATTCAAAAGAATGCTGCAATTGATTACGTTATCTCGCGTAATCAATAGCATCCAATTAATTGAATATTACAATCATTAATCCTTATCATCACGCTCGAGTACGTTTATAAACTCGAAACAAAGCATCAACAATGTATATTTATTTACATATTTCTCATCTGATAACAAGTCGAGTAGACTCGAGAGCGCACCAATTGTTGCTAGTCAAGGTTTGGAAAATCCTATCCAAAAATTGCTGTCCTATTCATTATTTTTGTTTGTACACTATCGCGGCTTCTTCATCCTTGTACTATATTTTTTTATATACACAAAAATGTAATATCAAATGAAATCAAATAAATTTTTCAATGACGAAAACTTGAATGAATACGCGGAATTGAGGATTCTCGTCTTTGGGTTTTTCAATTCGATTATTATGGATTCAATGCACACACTAACCACAATTTGTTTTTTTAACCATTCGCTCATAAATAGTAAAAGAAATACTTAACTCATATAAACATATGTATACATATATATGTGAAACTATTTTAAAATTTTAATGATTTGCGTTTGTCGGTTAAATAATTTAAAGGGAAAAATGAAAATATTTATGCTATAAATTGAATGGGATTACTCGCCTATTCAATCCTGTGAGCGCTGGGTCGATCCCAACCATGCTTTTAGGTAAGCTCCCTCGGTACTTGCAGCAATAGGGACATTCACATACATGAGGTTTAACATATGGACCTACAGCCAAGTCGACGGACAATGAGAGTGTTAAGGATAGCACAAAGGGATTAGTGAAGTCGCATAGCATTAACGTAAGTAAATCTACAAGACGATAGCCAATCAACAATTTAAAAAGAAAAAAATAATGGTAAAAACTTTCATTACAAAGTTTACCAAAAAAGGAATAAATTGTAAAAATTAATACTATATGTCATAATCAAAAAAATATATGAATTACATTAAAAAATATGATATTTTATATTGTTAACTAAAGAATACTGAAGAAGATATTGTTAACTAAAGAATACTGAAGAACTTAAATGTTTATCTTGTATTGAACTGAAAAAAAACCTTCAAAGAACATAGTTTATTGGCAAATCATTCTTCGAGCTGATTAATTAACCCATGTTAATTAATTTGTTCTGTTAATGTTTTTTTAATTGGATTGCCGATAATTGTAGGAACAAGTTTTAACAAAATATAATTATTATTGTTAATGTTCCAGGCGTTATCGAACAATCGCTCATAGAATTCCGATCCATCGAAACGCGATTACAATCTTCATCCGCTGTTCATTCCTATCTCAATCTCAGCCCAATGAAAACTCTTTCTCGTGACTTTTCGAACAAATAAAATTAGTAGACGATTTACTCGTCAATTAGAAATTTATATTTCGATGGCGTGCTTTGAGCGGTTTTCCCGCAAACGCGGATCAATAAGAATCTTTCCGCCTTCGAGTAATTAAAAAAATACTAATGCTAAATGTACGCATCCTCCGTTTGTTTATAAGATTACGCTCTGTGAGAAGTTATTCGGATTATGAAGTGGAGATTAAAGGACTTACTGCTAAATTTAAGTGTAACAAGATAAACGGCGCTAAAAACATATTATAATTAAAAAAACGTTTATTTATCTGTCAGGAACAAAGTTCATTCTAGATATTTATCCAATAGAATCACACGAAATTCCACTTTGCAAATGTTTCTCGCTCAGAACGATGCTAATTTTACAAAATTTAGTTAATATCATCTTATCAAAAGAATAAAATATTACTTTATTTCGGCTAAAATTGTTCGTTTCACTGAATCGATTTAAAAAAAGCATACATTCACATGAATTAAGCTGGCATCAGTAAATATTTTTATAGATCATCCCAATACTGTTCGCAATGAAGAAGCTGTGGTGGCTGTACGATTTGAAGATGTTTCCATACAAAATTCAATTGGCCCAAAAAATTTTAGCATGGGATTAAGAACAATGCCTTTAGATATTTAAGTCTTATAATTCTTTCACAATCTGTTAATCAATGTGAACATTGAGTAAATTTAAGATCGCGGTTAATATTAAATGGATAATCTTTCCCGGTGGATAGTTACCATTATGATGATTTGATTTTAATTAGTTGGTTGGCTGTCGTCTTGTAGGTTAACTTCAGTAATATATTGATGCTCTGCGATTCCACTATTTCCTTTGACTGTGAATCTGCTGCTATCCTTAGCACTGTAATTGGCCTCCTCGCTTGGCCTCCTCGTTTGCTCGATTTCTTTTTAAATAAAATATTCGTGAAAAAAATATCAAATTTGGAGCCAGAAGAAATGTTGACGTCATTTAAAAGATATTATTTTCCACACTGAAATGTGAAATATTGTAAAAAAAAAGTCTAAAATATTTTACAATTATAAAAATTATATCTATTTTACATCAGTCAATCAAAGATGGCCCACCCTGTAGAATAAGAGCCATTTTATAATTATTTATATAACATAAAAGCAGTGCCGTGCTTTGAATTTTGAAGCCCCGGACATAAATATGAAATATATTATGAAAAAAATATCGATTTGCAGGAACTTCCTTGTTGTGCATTGCAATATTTTCTACAAATTATATGAGCTACCTTTTTTTTTAATTGTACAGTAGAGCATATGAAAGATTGGAGGAAGCTAAATCAAGAACCGCATCTACTAGTAGTAGTGAAACAGTTGTCAACTTGAGCACGTGACCTAGAATGCCACAAGCGCATGCGCGAAGTAAGCATATTCTCAAATCTCACTACATAGCATTTGTAAATGAGCATTGATCACTTCTGTAGGCCGCTGAACACTTTCGAAATTTTTCTTTTATATATGGAATAATTACGTAACAATCAAAATAAAAGTACACCAAATTTCAAATATGATAAGATATGAAAATGCTCTTGACATTTTAAAATTTTAAGGATGCGCCGCATCCGAAGCATCCATGCACTGACAGCCTCTGATGTCTACATTTGTTTTCTCAGTTAACTCCGTCTTTACCGCGTTTATTCTCACCCTGATTAATTTAATAGTATTAATTATTTATAAGTATAAAAAGTACATACAAGTTTAAAATGGACAATCATTATTTGCTGTGTTCCTTTCCGAGCTTTACGATATACTGGTATAATTGATTTGTATGTTGGATTTGTCTCAAGTTTATTTAAGATTGTTTGTATAGGGTGACTAAAAAACGTATTGTTATTGTTTTGCAAGAAAGTGAAAGATTGGTGTTTTAAAAAAGTAACCATTTCTCGTCATTCTCGCTCTGGGCGCTCGCTATTTAAGCAAACGTGGATAATTGAAAACTTTTCCGCCACCGGGAAATACGAATGGTAAATGCATCCTCCGATTGTTTATAAACAGAGACCAGATTACGATTTGCAAAAAGCCATTGGCATTATGGAGTGGAGATTAAAGGACTTATTGCTAAATTTAAGTGTAACAAGATAAACGGCGCTAAAAACATGCAATAATTGAGAGACCTTGTAGATGTCAGCATATCTGATGGTGACAAAGTTCGTTCTAGATATTAGTCCGATGGAATCACATAAAATTCCACTTTGGAAATGTTTCGTGCTCTGAATTCAACGCAAATTTTACAACATTTAGTTATTATTATCCTATAAAAAACTTCTATAAACGTGTTCATTATAAATTATCATAAAACCTTTTATTTTGCTACTACTCCAAAAATTATACATTGACATAATAAAATGCATAATTATCACAGTAATTACAAAGAAAGATGACAAAACATAATTTAATGTAATATTTTACTATACAATATTATAACAAAAATATATAATCTAAAAGAGAAAGTTTTATACATTTTAATTTGCAAATACAATTTTAAAAAAAATCGCAATCGCTCAACGCATTCACAAGATACAATTAATTTTGGGCTGAATAATATCAATTTATTTCGGTTCAAATCTTTCGTTTCAGCTTGGAAATAAATTAGTTAAAGTAAGTTATTTCCATTGATTAAATCCTTTTCACTGCACTTTAATTTTACATGATACTGTGTGATTAAAATTAAAATATGGCATCATCTTTGATGAACTAAGAGTTGAAATAATATATATTATTCTTTTTGAAGCCGGGTAAAACCGCAAAAGCATCAATTATTCATATCTAAATTGAATAAGCAAGTAAAAAGGTATGCATCATTATTGTATTAAGCAAATATTTTATACTGGGCACATTTTCATTAAACACGAATTATTCAATAGTAGTAGTCAATAGTACATTAGTAATTAAATAACCTTGTAGATTTTATAATGGCCTATAATTGTAATAAATTACTTTTATAATTATAGAAAGGGCGACTAATAGCCGAATGGTTAAGTCGCTCTACCCACGAGGTAGTGGGCGCAGGCTCAAATCCTGGTCAAGCCAGGCCCTTTGTGAGCACACACGGTGCTTGCAGCAATAGGGCCATCGTTCATCACAGATGGACAGTGAAATGAATGAGGTTCAGCATATGGACCTTCACCCTTCAGCCAACACAGTGTTAAGGATAGCAGCAGATTCACAGTGAAAGAAAATAGTGAAATCGCAGAGCATCAATATCCAACCTACAAATTAAAAATTATCATAATGGTAACTATCCACTGGGAAAGATTACCTACCTAATGTCAACCGCGATCTTAAATTTACTCAATGTTCACATTGATGAACAGATTGTGAATAAAATTACACGACACAAAAAAAATAGAAGATAAGCCTTACGGCAAATTTAAAATATCAATATTTAAGGTCGAGAATTTTATTCGTATAACACGGAATTTCCGTATTTTACTCGTTGTACAGGAATCGCATTTTATAAAGAAAATAATTTTAGTATGATTTACGAAATTGCCGATAAATTTTGACAAGAAATAACCTAAGAACATGAATTTAACATTAAATTTGTTGAGAACATGAAATTATAAGTATTAATAAACTTTAGGTGACTTTACATTACTTAATGCTGATGTTATCCATAAATTTATGATTGACGAATTCTCAGCATAAAATACTACTCTAAGCATATAATTAAAATCAGAATTTACGTATTCAAGAACAGCATACTAACTTTTCGTATATTATCCAATTTTTGCTTAATCCTGTAAAATTCAGGAATTTGCAATTTGAGTTGAATCAATATGTCGTTACCAAAACTTTTGTGTCTCATTGAACGTCTATTGTCTAAATGTCTCTATTTGTTTTGTCTATCGTTGAAGCAACACAACTAACAATGATATGTAGATTGCATTTGGCCATTAAGCAGAAAAAAATAATATTGATTGTTCGCCTTCTGATAGTGAAACTGAAATTGTTTTACTTAGATTTCTGTAATTGAAAGTTACAGACCTAATAAAAATAAATATAATAAAATAAAACATTTAACGAACGCGTAAACCGTATTTAATTGTCTTATTATAATTACGTGAAAATAAATTATAAGAGGTGTATATACATTTGAATACTTTTTTCTTAATTAAGAACATGTCCATACTCTTTACTTCGTGTTTTATGTCATATAACTTATTTTTATAATTATCGTTTCATTCATTAATAACACTTCTCTAATGAAACATTAACAGCAAAATTAAAAGCAATATCAATTGTAAAATTTCCTATAAAAAGTTGAAACATTTAGAAACAAATATAAAACTTTATATATAAATTAAGTTAGTACATAAGTATGAACATTAACAATTTTAAAACTCATAAAATAGGTTAACTACCAATAGTCAACAGTTCCTCCAGATTTAATAGTAATTATAAGTATGTTATACAAATAGAAAGTTTCTAAATAATAAAAAATATTGTGCAATAACTAAATAATAAAAGTAGAAGAATATATATAGTGATAAAAAAAATAACTGACCAAACAAAAAAAGAAAATTTCTTCAATAATATTTAATATGTACTATTTGTTTTGTTGCATTTGTTTCTTTTATCATTTTTTGTTAAATAATTGTGAAGTCTACATTGAAGTATATTTTGAAATTTTTAAAATTTCCCGGACTTACGAACAAATTCTACTTATAAACAATCCTTTGGAACGGAACTAGTTCGTAAGTCGAGGATACCTGTATATAATACGTAAGGAATTTTGGTTATTGCATGCTTAGTAATAAAACGATTCAACCTATGTATATTAGCATCGTATGTTAATTTTTCGTCCTATTATCATATGAATATTAAATTATTGTATAAAAATATATGGAAAATTTCAAGCAATATTCCAGAATGTGTGTGATTTGCGTTTGATTGTAACACATTCCGTGAATTTTTGTCTGGAATTGTGCAAATATTTTGCATCAACATAATCCCCGAATGTGTGACTAAGGCATCATATGTAGTGATTTCGATATTCCAAATACTTGAACTGTTAGCAGATAAGTGCAAACAGTTTGCACGTGTAATCGTCATTGACTTGTAATGTGCTGTTGTACTCATAATACGATATTTTTTTTATTGGAATTCAGAAATATCTCGAACGGTTCAATCAATAGTATGTTCATTTTAATAATATTTTTCTCATATTGAAAGCACTTGAAATCTCGATAATTGAGCTAGCTATTATCATGATTGCTTAACCCTTTCGAGCCTAATGGGATATATGTGTCCCACGATTTTTAAAAATTATTGAAACGTTGCAAATACATTATGAAGTATTATCAAATGTCCCACTCGCATTTTAAGGTTTTATCAGTATTTCAATGAATATTGCGTTATAATTTATACCAACTGGTCATTGGAAATCTAGCATAAAGCTATCAAATACATACGTATATACTGTGATCTCGCAAGTTTCTACAAATTTTCAAGTAAATATCTATATTTTTAAGTGAATTCTGCTTTCAACATGATATCGCGGTTGACATTAGGTAGGTAATCTTTCCCAGTGGATAGTTACCATATAGTTAACAAAATTGATTCAAGTTTTTGGTCATGAGAAGAAATTAAAATTTAAAATAAAAGTTACTTTGAACAAACGCCGTCGTCAATATGGCAAACCTTAAAAAAATGCATCAACAATTATGAATGCGGATCAAATGCGCATAAAACCAGAAAAAGATGTTATAATTTGATGTAATATTTCTTTGTGTTTAAATTTCTTCCATAGTTTCCAAACGTAAATTATATTATAATTAGAAGTTTCAATAAATAATTAACATAAAAATTAACAGAAAAAAAAACATGACAAAAGGGAATATGAAAAATAAATAATCACAAATTTTAACTGCAACTTATTGATCTACAGTTTTGCAATTATATAATCCGTATGTGCATAAAATACTGTTTAAATTTATTTGTGATTAATTTTGTAAGTTTATTTTTTAAGTATTATACAATCAAATATAAAAATATGACACAGTCTTATATCTATTTTTTAAGCATACATATTTTAACTATTACGTATTTATACTAATACATATTTTAACTATAGTCCGGCTAGTCGATTCCGCCAATAACCCCGGATTATTTGAAATCTGTCTAAAATAAACATGCACAAAAACGATGATTTCTGCATTTTTGTAGATTTTATTTATATTTTGCTCAATTAAAATTTAATTTCTTTTGAAATGTTCACTATTGTCCTGTTTGTATACTTTTTGATCGCAGTGAAATGGATCCAAGAAACAAACAGAAAAAAAAGTAGTAAAACACTTACTAGAATAAATTAATATATTTCTAATTTTGAAAATAAATAGTACGAACTGAAACAAGCACATGAATGAAACACAAAGAAATAAGCGTCAAGTTTCAGTAAAAATTAATGAAGATTTTTAGGCAACCAACCTTTCAATTAAATAATGAAAAACAATGTATCACATAAATGTATCCATTTCATTCAATTTTGTAATTTGAAATCAATTTTAAAATAAAACTGAAATAATTTAGATAGAACAAAAATATTCTATAGTTATATTTTGTTATAAAAGCGAGATAAAATAAAATTTGAATACATAAAGATATTAAATAAACTAAACAAAAAAGTATGAAAAAAAAATATAATTTCAAGAATTAATCAAATTCATTATCGTTTATAAAAGTAAAATGTTGTAATCATTATTTTTAATATAATTGTCAGTCAATAATGTATGTTGCAAGTTAAAATAATATTACTAAACCAAAACTTAGCATTAATAATTTGTAATAAATAACATTTAAGTTTTGTTATTATTTATTAGATAAAAGTATTTTATATTTTGAAAACATTCTCATATACAAGGTAGTACAGATTAAAACGAGTTCAATGTTTAAGAGTAGTTGCTTTGAATTTCATAAGGACTATGGAAACATACCATAGTAAATAACGATTTGGTAACAGACGTTCCGAGGAAATTATTGTGCAACTACATGTTATTCGTATTTATTTTTACCAATAAGCAATTTATTTCAAATATCTCCACATGTTATATAATGTTACTTTTTTAATGCATGTAGTTGAAATATGAATAATATACAGTTTGTAATATTATATTTATCTTTATATCGAGAATTGAAAACAAATGAAAATTATTTGTATTATAATTAAATAATAATTTTACCGGAAAGCAAAAAACAAATAATAACCCACAAAATACAGCAGAACCTTGCTTAACGAGCATAATCCGTTCCAAAATTTTCGGATTTTCGGAAAAAAAGTATAACTTCGTCTCAATTTTTAATGATTTTAATACATGTTTCATATCCAAAAAAAGTTCATGCGGTTTTTGATGGCAAAACATAAAAATGTATTCCCTATCTGGTGAAGGTGCAAACGAATAGTTTCATCACTCACATTGAACATTTCTGTAAGCTCTAAGCACCTTGCGCTGAAATTTGCTTCTACGACTTCTTTAACTAGGTCTTTCCGTCCGGAAAAATAAATTTTCAAAAACAGAACACCATTACAGGGCAATCTGAAATACATGTGGGATACTATGATTTGAAAATGATATCTGGATTTCGTAGAACACATAATTTGGAAAGAGAGGAACTTGGTTTTTCTTTGCAAATAAATTTAAGGGAAAGGGAGATACCTGTCAAGGAGAGGAACAATTTTGGTTTGAGAATAAAGGAGATCATGGAGATGGTTGTGTAGTGGTTTATTTGGATGTCGAATTTTGGTGAGAAAGCGAATGACAGAACATTTGTATATGGTGAGTTTTCAGCAGTGGGAAAGTAGAGGGCAACCATAGTCAAGGATTCTATGGCAAATTGATTTATTAATTTTAATATTGAACTGGAGATATTTAGAGTGGAAATTTAGAGTTAAGTATTTAACAGAGGGCAAAGGGTATATGGGTTGTTTATCGAAGGTAACATGGGTAAATACGAAAAAGAACGAGGAGTTACGTTTTGGAAGAATTTATTTTTTTAGGCCACATGTTGAACCAGGATAAAAATACGGAGAAGTTTTGTAAAATGTTAATAGAAAATTGAAGAGTGGAGTCGTGCGAAATCAAAGTTGTATCGTCGTAGATTAATGGGTGAAGATGTTCGATCAAAGGTATTTGCATCGGAGTTATAATAGTCGGAGCAAATGTGAACCTTGCAAATATACAATATATTTACATATAACATGTTTTTATGTAACAAACTCAAAACAACATTATTGGGTATATAATCAAGAATGAAAACAATAACTTAAAAAATAATAAAGAAAGAAACAATAATTGATTAAATTTTCGTTATATACCAAACTATTGTGTAATTTGTAAATTTAAAACCAGCCCATAATCAACTTATAAAAACCATATAAATAACTACTAACTCTGATTTGTTTTTCGCGGTGCACAGTTGGTATAACCCATGAGTGTCAAGGCAGAATGAACCTTTTCTTCTGCAATATAAACGTTAAATTGTCTACTGCATACACATTTAAATTTTCAAAACTAACTGGATTAAAATAGTTTTTGTTCGAGTCTCATCCGTTACATAATACATTAATAAATGATCTTTGTTTTGTTAATGTATCAAACTTATTTCGTATTTGCTATTGTCAATTATTAACTCATTGAATAAATTTTGCTTTGTTTATTAAAAATTAATGAATATGAATATTGTTTTTTGTTAAAGTATTGAACTTTTATTATAACTTAATAGGTTATTGTTAATGACTCTTTTATACATGCTATACGGATGTTGATAATAATCAGTATTATATATGTTGTAGGTGTAAACAAAATTTAATTGATACTTTTAAGATTTCAATCTACAATACAATAATCCGTTCTAACATATTTACTTAATGCCGTATTATCAGTTGTAAACAAATATTGATGAAAAGATAAGTACTTTCCAAGTCAATGAGAGTAAGTATTTAATAAAGAAAAGAGCAAACAAAAAATATCATATATTTATTTATATAATCAAAATAAAGAGAGAATTATTATTCCACTAAACGTATGCAAATATTCAATCAAATACAGGTATTCTAAAAGCTCTAACTTGTTACAAGGGCAATTTATTTAATAAAATAAATTTTGGAAGATGTACTATCTGTTTTGTTGCATTTGTTTCTTTTGTCGTTTTTATTAAATAATTGTAATATCTAACATATATAAAAGTAAAAACCATGATAATGTGTGGTAAGATAAATATATTTAGAAATTTTTAAAATTCCCCCGACTTATGAATAAATTCCACTTACGAACAACCCTTTGGAACCTTTATTATTATAAAAAAATATATATTTTATAAATCTACAATTAATTTAATATTATTACTATTTAGCCCCATGGTCGATATCCATATGACTTATTTGCAAAATAAAATAAAAACTAGTTTTTAGCAGCTCATAAAATTACAAATAATGTTTGTCTTTCTTTGTTGTGAAAAAAATGGAATTGTTTGTATGAATTGTTTTGATTTCACTCTTATGAAGAGGGGCGCATTATTATTAGTTGCAAATTATATATATATATTTGTATTATTTTAAAATAATAGATAAAGAAAACTAAACGCAATTGTGGAAAATATTCTGTATTATAACTAAATCCCTGTAATTTAAGTAGATACATTGTCAGGATGGTTAAAAATGTCTTAGCTATTACATAAATGCAAGGAAATGTATCGTAAAGATTAAGTAACGCGCGATGGAATTTCAATGTTTACGGGGGTCGAAATTACGTTCATTTTTCATTAGGCAATAGCTAGAACTAAACGGTTTTTAATTTTCAAGTTCGTTTATCAATCATCGAAATTTAAATAGGAAATCAAGACCCAATTTAGATTAGTAAAATAGTTTTATATCGAATATATTCTGTTTTCAATTAGTAAATGTATTATTTGCGATGTATAATTTGTTGACTATTGATCGTAACGTTACATAAATGCGGCGAAGAATGAATGGTGTTCCTATCAATTTGTTTGCATTTTTTTATACTTTGCATCACCGCTGCTCTTTTATTTATTTATTTGTTTGCCAGTTAATAGGTATCAATCGGCCTCAAAATGAATGGCGTGCGAATTACGGTGCGGAAAGGTGGGGAGACATTGTTGGGTAGGCTCAGACACATTCGTGAGTATACATATAAACACAGGCATACTTAGAGTGAGAATAGTAGTGGATTTTTGTCAGTGACCAAGCACATGGTTTTCGACTTGGAAGAAGTTTGTATAGTCTGAAGGCGACTATCGAAGGTGTGCGTTGTGTCAGTACTAGTTTTGCGTGTCCTCATCAGACGGAATCGATCTCCCCCAAAGAAGAGAAAAAAAAGTAAAACACATACCTTCTCCCTTGGACCGAGAGCATTCTTTTCGATCCCTCGCTATTAAAGCCCATCAAAATCTGGATTGTATCACAGATATCGACAATTGCAAATACATATAGGCATTAAAGCGAAAACGAAAAGAATCGTCAATCCGAAATAAAGGTACGTTCCAACCGTTCACTTAAGTGAAACCAATTTACATTGAAGATTTTAATTGAATGGGCAGACGCAATCTGCAGATTATTCATTTATTGTTCGCGCGTTCGCATTCATTGCATTTACATCGAAATCACAATAATTTGAGCAAGATTAAAAACACATTTCTTGCTTTCAATTTTTTATTTGGGTTTTTATTGCAAATCCTAAAATATATTCGATTATTTTTCCAATACCTCACAGTTTAAAATACGTTTAAAACATGATTACAAAAACCGCTAATTACAAGCAGCTGTGTTTAAGTCGACTAATCGGTTTTAAAATAGAGATTTTTGTTGTAATTAATAATTGCATTTATATAGGTTACTAAAAATACATTTTATTCTTCATATTAGACACTTTGTTTAAAAATAAATTCTTAAACTCGTTTAGAGCATGCAAAAATCTACCGAAAAATGGGTTGGCTTTACGTTAAGCAAATCTGTGTGCACATTTGGGAAAGTCCAAACCAGTTGTTTTCGAGACCCTAAGTTTAAGAACCGCTCTCGTAAACCAGACTATCCAATGCCATAGCTAATAAAAATACACTAGTTTACATTACAATTTAGTTAATGAAAAATAAATCTAAACCCTTTCGGAAACTTCTACAAAAAATATATTATTTATATAAAAACTTAAGATTAACATTTAAATTAAGAAAATAATTTTTATAGTAATTATCCAAAATATTACAATTTTTGAAATGGATAATTATGTTATTGTCAACATTCTTAATTATATATAGCTTTGTTCACGGAATCCTAACTGCAATTGATTTATTATTGTTGTTAGTGTATTTTTTTCATGAAATATACCTATTCCATTTCCGTTCAACGATAAGTAAACGAAATCGGAACAGCTAACCGCAATCTGCATTGAACGGATGAAACTGCAGATCAACTGCGGATGTTTGCTCAGTGGAAAGTTTTCCGTTTTGAAAATCTCGTCGCAGCCGAAAGGGCGCAGGCCATAAATCTTATCGTGACGCAAAAAAAAATATGTTCGACACCGAATATGAACACATTATTTTTTCTGTCACTCGACGATTATGTTTTCATACTTTCTAGTTGTTTCTTTATCGCGGTTAGGGTTTTTGGGATAAGTAATGTTGACCTTCCGGGAAATAAAAGGTCCAATTTAGTCAAAATGTTTAAACAAATCAACTATCAAAATACTCTCTAAAGCACAGGTTTAATAAGCTCAAAGCATAATCTTTCATAATAATATAATTTATTTTTTACCAATAAAATGTTATCAAAATTATTTAATTATGGTCGGAAATTACCACAATAGATTTTTATAATTTTTTATTTCACACTTTTTTGTTATCAAATATTTATGTAATTGTAATCAAAGGAATATTTTTATTATATATTTAAAATAATAATATTGTCAAAATAATCAAATAATTAACACATTTGATATATTTTTCACATTAATTACAATATTTTTAATCCCGTTTAATTCTTTAAATCTACGACAATTATCTTCTTATATATTGATAAACAAATTTTGTTTTAATAGATTCGTCATTGCTGTCTTTCATTGTAATTATCGATGATTAATAACATTCTTAATATAATGAATGGAAAACAATATTAAAGTTATTATTAATTTCAGTTGGTACAATTGTTGCATTGTACTAATAAAAATAAAAAGTGACAGGACAAATTAAAAACAATTTTATTTTTTTTATTTCAAATAACCTTCACATTGTGACAGTTAACACTTTAATGCGAAACGGTTTTTGACTTCATTTATAATGATATACTATTAATAAGTTAATAACGGTCTAAAAATACAAATAATAATAGTAATCTAGATCAAAATTTGCAAGTTAATATTTTATTTATTTATTGCTCCTACACAATTTGCACATTACTATTTGATAATTATTTAAAATTAGTAGAATACCATAGGTATTTGGTTTGCATTGGAAAACTACTTAAATAAACTACGAGCATATCCGTGTACGATTTTCGTGATTCATCCTACTACTGACTAATATTCTGTGGATAATGATTTGTTTTTAATTTTTTAACTGAGATAGGCAATAGACTAAATAGGACACCTTTCAGGTCATTAACATTTATTACTTTAAATATCGATAAATAAATAATAAATATGTCAACTAATGACTACTTATTTATTAGAAAAAACATTATTTTTTTAAACAATGTCTCAAAATCAACTAATGATGAGGTATTTCTTAAAGACAATTAATATTTGTCACATTGGAATTTATGATTATTGTATAATTATAACTATATTCATCACATTTATCGCAATAACTTTTAGTAAATTGTGAAACGTAATTGAGTATTTACGCTCACGTATTAGCAATGCACGTGCTACTTGTTAATTTTCAATTATTAATTTAACATGCAATTTAATATTACGTTTCTACGTGTTTTTGTCTTTAATGTTGTTATGATAATGAGCTTTATAGATTGTCATTACATAAACATAACCTTTTAACAGATGATTATTTTTCTTCTTTTAATATATTAAGATTTTTCGTATTAATTTCAGAATCGTTGTGCGACTTGATAAAAGTTAAACAACTTACTTGTAGGTGAATAGTTGAGTGGGTGACCTAAACTCTGCTTCCATACAAAAATAGAAGGAAAATAATATGCTTCTATAAAAAGTCGTACCACCATTCTAATTTACATATTTTGGCATCAATCTATCAAAATGCAAAAATTGATTAAAAAAAATTAACCTAAAAACTGAACTTATTGTGTTAATTAAAATAACTAACTAATAATATTTATTAATCACAAATGTGACTAACTATTTTTTAATTAAATATACATTTTTTAATATTTAATATATTTTATCAATAGAAATGTTGGTAGTAGTAGTAAATATTTTTGTAGAATTTATTATTTTTGTTTTATTAATTAAAGTTGGCAGTAAATATTTTTTACGAGGTTAATTATTGTTACTTTAGCAAAAAATATTCATTTAATCGCAAATTGTTGAGATTAGCAAGAAATAAATTAGATATAAACATACTGATATAACGTTGCCTCATTTAAATTCCTTGCAATATCTGGACTGTTGCTAAATATTTCCGGTACATAAAGCATACAACTTGACAGTGGCCGGTGCGAAACAGAAACGGAAAGAAAAAAATAAAAACAGTCTTTTTTTGCTTTCACTTACACGCGTCTTTGTTTGCGTAATTAATCGCGAACATACATATACTTTATGTAAACCGCGAAAATAAAAAAACAATCCGAACACGCGAATGTTTCTTCCTTTTTAATTTAGTAAACATTCTCACTTAAAATGAAATTCCGATTCGATAAGGATGTTATAATGCGGTACTTATTTATTTATTTTTTGTTTTATTGGACTGTATTTAATTGATAAGTCAAGCAATTTGGAGCGACAGGAAAAATCTAGTAGGAGAGAAATCTGATGACCTGATAAGATGACAGTGGCAATCTGCGATCAGATGAGACAACATTGTTTTGTTTTTATTTGTTGTATTAGTATTATGTTATTAAGTACATATCGCTCGATTGTTATTTTTTTGTGTGTGAGATGACAAACAGATGAAAGTGATTCGCACTTTTCGTGCCGTGGAAATTTTCGTATCGGAAATTTACGTAACGCGCGCGAGAAATTGAAAATAGTGGAAACGTTGAGGACTTAATCTAATACGTTGATAATACCGACGCGTGCCTTTCTAATTAAATAACTTAATTGATATAATGAAGTTTAGACGTTCCATTTTTTTTATTGTTTTTGGAGTTGGCAACATTGGTTAGGACAAATTCAAACTAGAAACCGAAGCAGTTTCTTGGTAATGAGAATCCTCAAATTGTTTAAACGCTTTAATTGGATAATTCCATAATTAGCGTCTACGAAACATTGCAGATAGATGCGTTTCCTTTTTGTTTGTCTATTAATGAATTTTCGTAAAACGCGACTAGGAAATGTTGAGATCTCGCCTCTCGTGTTCTCTATCGTTGCCAGCGCGTTCCAAATACACGAAACTAATTTTACGGTGACCCAAAATTTCCGCCGAAAGAAACTCTCATTTTTTTTATGTTTTTCTCGTTTCTGTTGCTATTATTAATTGGTAATTGGCAAAATAGACCAACCGATTAACTGTTTATTTACAATTCATTCGTTTGTTTTGCTGCGCTGCTTCTTCTACTTATTATTATTATTTAAACGTGAACTTGAACGATGGAATAAACAAATCTATACGAATACATAATTTATTTGCATCAAATGCCGATTACATTTTAGAATGTTTCTCAATCGATTTGAAAGGATCTTAAGTTTAGAACAAATCATAACCATTAGTGGTAACCATAGTTATTAAAGGGAGATTTTAAGAGGTTTAATCTTAATCTAAAACTGTGATAATTTTGTTTATGTTAATAAATTCGTCATTGGTATATTTCTTTATAATTATCGATGATTGTTTCTTGAACGATGAAGTAATAAATCTCTGAAAATACATAATTCGTATTTCAGTTAAAAATTGAATTGTTTTTAAAATGTTTATTATTTTGAAAGAATTCCAATGTAACAATGGAATTGATTTATTGTAAAAATCTTCAGAATGTTCTCAATTTTCAAGTCCTGATTACTAATAAAAATAAATGTTATTCCCTACTTGAAACTTGCCAAGTAAAGTTTATTGGTATGAAGATGACATTACTTTGTAACACTCGAGATGTTACTCCATGAAAAATGTGTTTTTTTGGTGAATTAACAATATTATTAATAAGAAAACAAATATATTAAAATATCTATATCAATGTACGTGGTAATTGTACACAAATATTAAACGATTAGGTAATTCCATGCAAATTCTTTAAAAAATAGATACTCATTAATTTAGCCATGATTGTAAATAGAATTTCTGAATTTGCTTCAGTTCATAGAAAGACCCCAGTAAAATTTCCTTGCGGTCGAATAGAACTATTCCATTAAACTGAATAGACGTAGGCTTCCAGTTATTATTAGGTTTTTATAGAAAACATATATTTTACAGTTTTCTAAAAATCCAAAAGAAAGTGCTCAAATACTGACAATCTTATAATCGTCTTTAAATAGTTTTATAATATGGCATTAGCTCAAAGTATCTGGACTTTCGTCAACTTTCATTACAAATATCGCGATATTATCTTTCTTTTAAATATTTATTATTTTTAGATACTAATAGTTTTTTATTCATATATTTCCAAAATTTACTAAAAAAATAATTATTATTAATAAAAATGGCTTTTATTAAAATTATATATTTCTGTTTAATATATGCACGTAATAATAGTAACACCAATAGTTTCATTTTACTTTCAAATATTTCTGAAATCCTACAAAGCTTATGATATAAATGGGATTTACTTGCATATCAAAAAATCTTAAAAGTAATAAGCTCTCTTATTAATTTTAGTTACCACTTTTGTTGTGTTTTAGTAATTATATATTTAGTATACAACAATATGTGTACAACAGTGCGGCTTCGATCAGTCCGGTTTGAAAATTTCAAAACCTACTAATTTTATAATAATTATAATACAAAAATCAAAGCTGATTATCACTACATTTCTATTCAAATGATACTCCTTATATTTTATAAAAGTAGTAAATATTCATTGATAATAATGATAGTTATAAATTGTGACTAATAAATACAATACGAAATATTCTTAACGATTACTACTGATTATAATTATTTGTGAATCACCATGTATAAAGTTGTCCATTGTACAACTTCATGACTTTTTAAACAATAATTGGCCTTAAGACGCCTTTTTATTTGAATATAAACAAAATTAGTTATTAGAATATAAAAAAAAATCAAAAAATGTCTCATCAATAAAAAAAAATGTATAATAGTTTAAAAATACTACTAAAAATCTAAAATAAGGTGCAAAGTGGTACAATTGACTGTGTTATTTTTTTTTTCATTTTTAATAAATTTCTTATATGCGGCATGAATTTTTAATAACTGACATTTATGCTTTTAGAAACCTACACATCTTGAAAATATATTTGATTTTTTTCTCTTCTTTCTAACGTGTATTACATCACCTGTCGTAATGTTTCTGGGCTTCATTTTTTCACCAATTCTGGCTTTCAATTGATGAATGGTTCCAGGATGTTTACGGCTTACTTTTTCTTTTAAATGCCCCCAAATGAAGAAATTTTGATCGCTTGAGTCAATTTGTCATAAAATTTCAATTGTATTAGACCATCTTGTCGCTTTGGTGATAGATGGTGGTTGTTTGCGTTTGCACAATTCATAGTAAATTTTGTAGATAAAATTTTATTATTTTCGAAATTAATTATACGAAAAATATTATCTGAAATTAGTATTGAATATTCACATTCAAAGACTTAATAAGATTATTTTAATCGAATGGAAATCGATTCATTGATCGAGAATTTGTGAATCGTAATTTAATGATGTGTCGAAATAATCTATTATAAAGTCAATAACGATTGCAAAATCTCAACATAAAATAAATGTTACGAGTTAATAAATATGAAAGCGCAGATGCTCCGAGATGTAACGGCGTTGGAATAAAAGCAACAGTTTTTGGCAAGGCTTTATGTCTTTTCTATGCAAATAGCACAAAATCTTTTTCGTTACTTAACCTTAAGATTCAAATGGAGTTTGGGTTTGTCGGCCTTCCTTGGGCTAATTTTAGTATTGTGTTAGGTCACTGTGGCGACATGCAAGCAAGCAAGTGAAAAACGCACGGCATCGTCTCTCCGTCGCACCCGCAGAGCTGCCCATACGCAAATACCAATTTCTATTCTATATGACACATGCCTCTATCCAAAACGGGAATCCATTTGGCATTGCCTCAAAACATCCTAGAGATCCTTGGCTCCTCGTACTTGTCGCACAAAAAGCCAATGAACTAAACATCGGCCAAATTAAAATGCACCTCGATTAATCCAAATCTTCTTGGAATCGTTCCCTCGATAAGGTCGGTGATAACTCTTGTTTTTGTAGTACATAGATTACTGTTATTATCCACTCGAATGAAAGGAACGCAGATTTCTATCTATTAGAGAAATTCGTAAGATTAAAAACAATTTATAAAAAAAACACGATAGTAGTCCTCAGTTTCTATCGAACAATTTACCGTGACATTTAAGTGTTCCTATCCATTGGCATCGGACGAGGTAAACAAAATTTTTAATTACTCCAAAAAAAAAGAAAACAAAAATGATCAAACAACAGTTAAACCGTGCCATTATTTATTATTATTTGATAAACGCTTTCCAATTGGGGCACGTTTTTTTTTCTCTGTGTTGTTGTTTCGTTTTTTTGGCACACGTCGAAAATAAACGCGAAGTGAATCTCGTTGCGAACGTAAATTGAACGCGTGCCCAGCGCATTTGATCAAATAGCAATGACCCAGAAAGTAATGTAAAACAAAATAACGTACAAAAAAACAAACAAGCATTGTATTATCTTCGACAACGTAGAAGAAAAACAACTAGACATTGGAACAACATCGTTATTAGTGCACATAATTAAAAATATATTATTAGATTTTAATTTACGACGATTAAGTATGATTATCTTTTTATATTGTCGAAATTTTCCATAAAAATTATCTAACAAAGGTGTAAACAACAAACAATAATATTTTTTTTCAAAATATGTTTTTTATTCTTTGCTTGTTATTGTACACGAATTCCTGTAATATTTATTGAATGCAAGGCTTTTTCTAAAGACAGCAAAACTTTAGATATTCTATTTTAACGTATTTCTTCGATGTTCGATATTATCTTTATATTGTCGATATTAATAAAATAATTTATGTTTTGTAATTTTAATTAATTCGAAAAATATGAATAATTAAATTATAATTATAAATTTGTCGCAATTATTTTTGAAATTAAGAGATATCTTACAATTACATAATAATTTTATTTCGAAAGCAGAAATTTCGAATGCTGTTGCATTTTATGGTTTAATTTTTCATTAAAGAATATTTTATAAATATCTTTATGTGGATAATCTTCGAAAATATTCAAATCCAGGTTTATTTATGGCCATCAACAAGAATAAATTTAATCCTCGAATTTCTTTTAATAGATTAAGTTTTATAGTGAACGATCTTCGTTATTTTTTTTCTTGATTTATGAATTATTATTTAATTTTACAATCATTTAATTATTATTTGCTTATTAAAATATTGACACTACAGAAGAAGTTTGGTTATCAACTATTTTATTACAAAAAGTAATTACTTTTTGTGTAATTTTGATCAAAATTTGCTTACTCATTTGATAAGCGAATCATATCCATTATGAGAATATTCTATAGATTCATAAAAAATGCCCATAAAAAATGTTTGTGAACGAGTTATCAAGTAAATAAATCAGTTTTTTTTATAGTTTTGAACTTAATACATTAAAACAGTGAATTAATACCTAGATTAGTCCGTTTTTTTACACCGGACTTAACGAGGAACTAAATACAAAAAATAAACCGCACAAAAAGGGAGTTGAATGTATATCATGATAAAAACGATTTTGTATACTATTTTTTACAATTTATTTGTATTTTATTCTATAAAATATTTAGTTTGTTTCAAAATGTTTGTATTGCTGTATAGAATACATTTCACATTTAATATTAATGTTTATAACTACAATAACAAAATACTTTACTTGTTTTTTTTTTAAATAACATAAATATATTTTAGTTTGTGAAACCTTTCTAGAATTTCAGAGGAACTTTATTGTAAAAAAAATAACATGTGCTGATAATGTTTGGTTTACTCCAATTAGATATTTAGTGAGGACACTTTAGAAACGCAATAGATCATAATGAAAAATATGCGACGCAGTAATAAATTTAAACAAAAATCCATTACGATTAATTTTGTTTATTAACTTATTTATTGCGTCGTTAAAGTGTTAATCGTGTTTAAAGTTTTGTGCAATTTGCTCGTTGTAAAAAAATAATAATTATATTAGTAGAATGTTCCAATAACTATTTTGTTTTATTTATCACAACGATAAATGAAATATTGTAGTAAATATGTAAGAAAATACTATATTTAAGATATGTGTGTAAAAAAAATTGTGGATAATTAGCATCAATTTTGCAATATTTGATTGTTAGTGGATTTAATTTTTTTGACTAATTATGTTCTAATTACATACTTGATTATTTTTTTGCATGTTTAAAGAAAATTAAAACATAATTATTGTTTCTTTTTTGTATAAAAGTAATTATAAAGTTAAAACAAAGTCAATGACTTCAATTTTAACATATGCTTTTAAAGAATAATAGATTTAAAACAGTAAATTATAATACATCATTACCACGCATAGCGGGTAATAGGTTCGACCAATATCCCGGACCGTTTCAAACCGCACTAATCGAGGACTTTAAAATAATAATAAAAAAGAGCACAAAAAGAGATGCATTTTTTTAGAATTCAAACGGGACTATATTGAATCCGCACTGATCGAAACCGCACTATGCAAAGTATTGTAGCATCTTATACTAATTTCATTGAATTGAACCAAGTTGGGATTTTCATCAAGAAAAATATGTTATAATTTCAATTTAAATAATTTCATTTCAAAAAACATTTCAATTTAAAAAACAGCATTTTTATGATTACAGAATTAAATCTAAATCCTCTTTTTAAGTGGTTTATTATTGTATATTTAGTTCCTCGATTAGTTCGGTTTCATGATTATTTCCCTTGATAATACGGGAAACTTATGCGAACCCATAAATTTACATGTAAACTCAATATATACATTTTGCATGCGTTTTGTATCTACGAATCTTGCGATGACCCAGATACGAAATATTTTTGAAGCTAATAAATAGTTATCGGAAAACAATTGAAGGTTGATGGGTAGTTGATGCTATTATTTATTTGTTTTCATATGTACGACATGTGCTCGTGTATGTTGAACGTCTTATTAAATGCCCAATTGATCTGCGCGTACTTACGTCGTTCACAGAATCAATTAAACAGCGGAATTTGCTTTTCAATTGTTGCTTAAATGCCGATAAATACAGAAGACGTCAGCCACGCCAAACAATTGGATCCTTTATTTTGTTTTCGCTAGGAAGCGATCGTCAATTGTCCAATAAATCCCGGACGATTTATTGATCTGCTGTTTTTTGTTTTTTTCTTTTTCTTCTACATCTATTTAGGAGCCGTTGTTCTCAACTCAAGGCAAACAATTCACACCAACACACTTATTATTATTACATTACGTACGATTAAATACGTATTCCCTCGCTCTCTCATTTTTCAACCTTGCCGCTAATTGTGAATTCAACATTTAGCAATTGTGCAATTTAGTAGCTCAACAAACCGTGTAAAAAAGGATATCTCATTCAGAGCTGCCATCCACACAAGCGTGGTACGTTGTTACGTAACGCAAATTTGTGGAGGAACAAAAATAGACGAAGACATGCAAATTCTTTTCGAGTTTCATTAATAACATTACCTTCCGTTCGAGTACAGTCTCCGCTAATGATAACTAATTACATTACTGATTTATCGATGGAAATATCACTTGCGGTTGCCGTCATAAAATATAATCGTTTTAATTGCACACAAACGTTTACTGCGTTATTGTTTACACTTTTATTTACTTGAAAACGGTACATTTCATAACTAATTTATTGTAACAATTATATACTAAACTGCCACATAATAAATGTTGCCAATAATCTAAAAATTAGTATAGTCATACCTCCTTTATAGAATGCGTTCTACGAAATTACTTTGTTAAGAAAAACGGAACAAAATTATTCAACTTACATTAAAAATGAATTCACATTCTAAAATCTGAGTCTTAAGTTAATTTGTTGTGTTCTTTTTCTCTTAATGTAATTTAAATTAATAATTTTCAATGTAATTTAAATTATTTGTTATTAACATTTTTTCGGCAGGAACTTTTTTTATTTTCGACTTAATTTTCTTTTTCTTTATTGCTAGCAAGATTTTTATAAATTTTCCAATATTTTTTTTTTCATCTAGTATAACTTTTGGCCATATTTCATGAATTTTAATATTTTTTATATTAATTTAGGTTTGAAATTCTTAAATTATATAATAGATGTTTTTAATTAATTGATATTACATCAATTAGTATTTACAAAGAGGAGAATAACTAATTTAAAATGACTAATGCTATATATATTCATTATAACAGTAAATAAATATAAACTATTAATTTAAGATTTTTTTCCTTTAACTAATAGTAAATTTTGTATGGTGACTATATTATTTATAAATTTAGAGTAAAAATGTTGTTCTTAGCAAAGCGAGTTTTCATATGAAAAATCTTGTTTGATTCATAATATGAAATTATCATTGATTACAATAAACATTAAACCATTTAATTAAATATGTGTATAATCAAATAAAAAATGAGTTGATCCAATTACATATAAACTAAATGTAAATAATAAAAAGATATAGTTAATAATTATGATTCAGTTCCAAATGGTTGTTCGTAAGTCGGGGGAATTTTAAAAATTTCAAAATATACTTATCTTACCACAGTTTATCATGGTTTCACTTTTATATATGTTCAATTCCGTATTGCTGACTGCATATATTTGAAAAATTCATTAAAATAAACAAAATACTTTCTTACGAATAATTTAATAAAGAACGACAAAAGAAATAAATGCAACAAAACAGATAGTTCGTATTATATTTTATTAAAGAAATGATCAATTTTTGTTCGGACAGTTAATATATTTCCTTATAACAAGTTAAGGCTTTTAGAATTTTGTTCATAAGTCCGGGAGTTTGTAAGTCGGGAGATAGTTGTATAATAATTCAAGAAATACAATTCTACAATGAAATTAATTTAAAAAGTGGAGTAGGACATGGATAAAAAAAAAATGATATCATATGAAATATACATATTTTGATTAAATAAATTATTTACCTTTCTTTCATATAAAAAATTGAGAAAAAAAAGGATTTTTTCAACGATATCAAGATTAATTGTATATATATAGGAATTAGAATAACTATTATATAAAAGTAATAAATTGTTTTAAATTAAAAACGCGTTTAATATCGTTTCTTTGAGTATATTACGATTATTACGTAATTCGTACAAAAATAGACTCGCGAAATCAAAAACACAGTCATAATAATAATAAAAAAGAATACGAAATTGGTAACATCTGTAACAACGTTCACTTGTACGGGCTACATAAAATTGTTAACCTTCAATTGAAAACAACTCGGTGATGCAATAATTGTATCCTCCTCCTTTTTTTTATTATTTCTACTATTTATTTATTATGTTTTTCGTGCTGATTCGTCGACCACTTTTTGTTGTTGTTGTATTATTTCTTCAACGGTTTTTCTCTTTCCTTTACATATTCTATTTCGTTTTCGTGTTAAACATCTTTCCGCATTGCAGTTCCAAGAGCGGACGGTCTCTAAAAATACGAACCTGGAGGTCTTCGCCGTAAAAATAAACCGTGGCTGAATGCTGCGAAACTGGTGGTTCTATTTTTCACATAGATGTTGATTTTATTTTATTTCTTCGTATATGATTTTTTTTAAATTCCTTTATGAAATCGCAACATTCAATGGGCGAGCACTGTTTTTACTGTTGTCTGTAATCGCGTTCGGTGTAAATATTTGTCCAGACGGGAACACCTCAGATCCGAAAGTAAATATTATGGGAAATTACTTAGCAAACAGAGTGTGGACGAAATGCCGTGAATGGATTTTCGTTATGTAATTCCAAGCTCTAGATTTGAATGGCCATGGAAAAACACTGTTGCTTTAACTGAGTTAATATACGAGCCATTATTAGATTAAGATTATATAATAAACATGATTTTATATCATAATTATTTGTATATTATCTACTCTACATTAACAACAGGATAAAAGTGTCAATAACTATTTACCATATTTTCTCTACAAAAAATTTACGTATTACGGTTTAAAAAACTGCAATAATCTACGGAAAAAAACACGTTTAGACATTTGAATAAATAATCGTAATAGTTGAATAAATTAAGAGTTAAATCAGCAGAACAGTTGATTTTTTACTGCTACAAGGTTGAAGTCTATTGTTTATATTCGACTAACCTTCAACTTCTGACAGTTGTTACCAATAAATTTATATATATATATATATATTTACTAATAAAAGTAACATTGAAATATTTTTGCTTTTTTCACGTTGGTGGCAAAAAAAAACTTCGAAAATCATTATAGCACGCATCTTTAAATATAAAGGAACAATGTTCAAATCAACTCTATTGTTTTTATAATTAATCATTTTTTTATAACTTCATTTTGATCGCAAATTAATGTTGTTAATTGACAATTAGTAAAGTGAATACAAAAGGAATTATAAATTACTTCGCATATATTTTATACTCATTGGTATAAATCAAAATTACATTTAAAAGTTGGTGTCAATGATTTTTAGAGATTTTCAAATTAAATGTTAGTGATATGAAATATTCTCTACTTTCTCTATTATTCTGTACTTAACTGTATATACAATGTCACGTTAATCATGTTAAAAACATTTCGAAATATTTCAAAACGACTTAACAATTTGTAAAATTTAATAAGTATATGTGTATTTTGTAACGTCTGAACTATTTGTCATAAATATGCAATGTATCAAAAATGTCTTGTTTTTTTTAAATGTCATATGAAGTCGTAATTATGTTATATATAATTCTTTATTTAATGAAATTGTAGAAAAAATGTATCATGTACGTTTTACTTCACCGTAAACCTTCGAATTGTCTAAATATGCTTGTGGCAGGCATTGCATGTTTCATCATTCTCTCCAATGACTCTCAATGGTCCAGCACTTGTCGAAGGCCACTGTACACGTTGTAATGAAAACTAGGTGTAATAATGTGAAAGCAATAAATCTTTATAAACTTGAATAATTTTTTCAAAGCGGAAAATTTTCATAATTCTTTCAAAATGGAAAATTAATGCAAAAATAAATACGATCCTTTTTCGTTAAAAAAATACGTTTCCCATGGAAAATATTTTATTTACAATACTATTGTTATTTTGAATATTTATCAACAATACTGCAATCAATATCTTTAATAAATATTCATATATTTCTCCAATAACTAAAATTCATTAAACTTTAGAAAAAATCATTACAATAACAATTTATTGGTAAAAATGTCTTATTCAAGCGTTCAAATCGAAAACTCAAAGTTGCTTATATGGACATTTCGTTTCTTTCTTAAGTTCTCGCAGATGTTAAACTTATAAAATATTCGACCTTTAGCAACGAAAGCAATGGTTGAATGCAGCAGGCAGGATATTTCAAATAAAACTTGGAAATGATTCGTTCGAGAAATCCGATTCAGATATGTGATCGATTTAATAGTTTGTTGTGTTTTTTAATTCCTTTAACATTTGCATAACGCTATTTCCAAGGTTCTCGCTATTGAATAATTACCATAATGTGCAATATTGTAAACGCGACTCCAACACAAATTAACGCTCGATCCTTCAATTGTTTTCCGTAATTGCCAAACAATTATATTCTTTGTATTAATTGCATAATCACGATAAAAATAAAATGCGATCGCAAATTCAACGCACATCGCATTAGAAATGTAAAGGAGAATCGTAACAAAAGCAAAAAAAAAAACAACCGCAAAACCGTAAGTGGAGTCGATCAATTTAATAATGAAAAACGTTTTTCAGTATTGTTTTGTTTACTCCCGTTGCCTGGTTTATAATTAACTCTTGTAATTGCTTCGCGGCATACGCGATTGTGTAATAATCATTTTCACGTGTTCGCATGGGTACCATAAACATGGTAATTCTCCGGAATCCGAAGATGCATATTGCATTTGTTTAAATCCCATTCGTTTCCAGTCTTTCCATTCGAGCGCTCGCAATTTGCACATAATGGACAGAATCGATTGTCCGCTAATTAACTTCGATAATTACTGCTTACTATTTGGGGTTAGTAATTATCATTCAATTAACTTTAACGAGGACACAAGTAGTGTTTTTTTTTGTTAGCATAATCATGTTTTTTTTGTTGCTTTGATATATACAAATCACGAAATTTCCTCATCAAACCGAGGATAGCCAGTTTCATTCGCTTTTTGTCTATTCCACATGTTTTATCTAATTCTACGGTATTTCGTAACTCCGGCGTGCGAACTATAATTAAGTTTTTGCATGTATTTATAACGAACGAGCACACATTCCGATCAAATTACGACACGATCTTTAATCATTTGCGTCAATATTACTTTTCATATATCAATAGTTACTGTAATTGATTATTTCTATATGCACTGTAATAAATATAAAAAAGTACATTGGTCAAACAATGTGAGGAAAAGAACAATACGTTTATTAAATTCGTTTTTCTGAAATTACACAAGCTTACTACTTTATTTTTACAATGTGCAACACATGTATTGAATTGAAAAGTAGGTTAATATATAAATACCTCGCGTAGTCCGACTTCAATCAGTCCGGATTCACTATATAGTTTACTAAACCTTTTTTTCCTGTATACAGTCAGGTCTATTGTACAGACTAACCTCGCTTTATCCGTTTAATTTCCAGATTTACTCGTAACATATTCAAAAATACACATAATATGATGTAGCAGGCGTGCAATCCGGGACTTCTCTTCTCATCGTCACTCGTTATGCGAAACGTTGCTCGTTAAGCGAGTCATTTTTCTTACAATTCAAACAGTCCGGAATATTGACGGAATTGATTACCCTCACTCTGCTAAGTTTTGTTTTATAAAAATACTAACAAAGAAATATTTTTTGTGATAATTAATAGAAACACAGATTGTTTTTTTATAATATAATTATACTTGTTATACTTGTTAATGTTATTGTTTTCATTAGTTAATGGTAAAACATTTTTGTAATTTTGCATTTTAATGATTTTGAATTTCAAATTATGCGAACAGAATAGAAAACAGTAAACCTGAAAACAAAAACTGTACACTAGTAATCAAGAAAATCTATATGGATTTAGGCGATTTTTTCTCATAAATAAATGAACAAATATTGTTTGTGCAAAATAAACCGCAAAGAGTCATACCAATTATCTCGCAGATGTTAAATCACAAAAGACGATTCACCTGAACTCGTTGCTATGTAAATTTATTTAAGAAACAACAGATATTGTATTTATGGAAAATAAATCTATACTAGTTTGTTTAATTGAATGTTAATAATTCACGAAATTTAAATGTCAATTCATGTTTTATGCATGTGAATGCTACTTTAAAACATAATGCGTAAGTAAAAACAGCACAAAAATGGACTTGACGATATAGAAGGAAATTTAAAAAAACAGATCTTTTATGCATACAAAATAATTTTGTGTATAATTTTTCTAGAATTTATTTTAATTTTATCAATTAAAATGCAGGAGTGATCAAAGCCGCACTATGCGAATGCACTTGCTGTTTTTACAAAATTGTATTGCCTCTGCAATGTTATTGAACAAATGGTACCATGAGAAATGCGTTTAATTAACTTTATATATTACGTTTATATTGATGGAAAATACTAGAATTCAAGTTTATGCAATAAAGAATAATAGCCAAGTTTCTTGTTAAATTAAAAGAACTAAATAATATTTTCCTATTTTAGTTTTAACTAGGCGGCTTAATTACCTACAAAAGCCAATAAATCTTTCCAATGGACAGTTATTAAGTTTAAATGCATGTATAGGAAACAGCACGTTATAGCAATTATATACAATTGAAACTAACATGTCGTTATTCAAAACGCTCCCAAAATAATGTCACATTTCTATTTGTAACTCACACCAAATTATTAACATAGTTTTTCTCTTATTACTTTAATTTTGACATTTTTTTTAAACATCACTTATATCTTTTTAAAAATCAATTTCATAAATATTTTAAAGAAATATAAAATTTTGTTTTAAATATGCATTACCTAGGGAACAATCTTGTTATGTTTTATAGATTTTTATGTATTGGGACATTATTTTCTCATTGACAAATTATTATTAATTCACGGTTTTGTTACACATAAACTCATAACTTTTTACTCTACAAATTAGTAACTCAATATATTAAAACAATTTGTCACACATATCAATATATAGTTCCTGCCTGCAAATTTTCATGAAATGAATACAATATAATTACTTTTTTTCAAATTACTATATAAATATCCCTTTATTTATGTTTTTAATATATAGAAAACAAAACCAATGTGCTATTTTAAAATGATAATAAATAAACTGTATCTTTGTTGGTCATCTTTAGAAAGTGACTGGTTTATTTAACTGTGAATGTATTGGACTTATTTGTATTAATTGAATTGCTTTGTAATACTGATACAATATGTGATTAATGTCCACAAAGTATAATGTTCAATCGAGTAAAATATTTATAAATTAAAATAATAATTTGCAATAGTATGCATGAATAAACAATAAATATAACAATAAATTTTTCTTCCTCGCCATAATTTGAATTAAATAACTTCTGTTTAAAGTAGTGAAACCTAATTTAATGTAAAAAATAGTATATTTGTTTTTATATAAATCAAATTTAATATGATTGGTATATTAAAACAATATAATAATTCGGGTTATAGCAGAACCGTTAATAACTGATCAAAATAAGAAGTTTGTTTTTATAGAAGAAAAAACCACAGACAGAACCAAGTTTATTTTAACATTTTAATTATATAATATTTACATAATGAAAATAACATTTAATTTGCATTAGCTACTATTTTTTCTTGATTTTGTATTTCTGTTTGAATACGTTTCCAAATGCGATTTACGGAATCGAGAAGTTTATGATCGATTGTACGGAGCGAACATAAATCTAAGTAGTAATGGAACTCGCGCATTTTCCTGAAACGGCTTCGAGTTACGGCCAATTTGCAATCTAATTAGTTGCAGACCTTACTTAATATCACTAGGAAATCATTGCTGTCACGACCACAACTAAACTAATAAATTCAAATCACTTTTACTTTTGTCCTTTTCAATGCGTCTGTCCGCCGCCACGTCTTTGGTCCACTGCAATCCAGGAAAGACTTGCATTAGATAAATAGCAACCAAAACAGTTCCTCCTATGCAACAGCGAGAATGATGATAGTGGACATTTCTGTTAATGTTTAGAATAATTTATTTTATTGTCTTTGTTCGCACGGAAGATAAAACTCGTTTTCTCAATTATTTCTTTTTGTTGCAGGTATTTTTTTTCTTTTTTATCTTTGGAGAGAGAAGATGTCGCAAAAGAAGAATGGAAAATTGGATTTCGGGTCAAAGACGAGTTGCCAGACCGATTTGGAGAATGGGTTCGTGTGTTATTTTTTTGTTAATTTTTGTTAGTTGTTGTCTTTATGATCGTTTTGTTCTTTGCAGCGATAATATTTCGTTAAGTTGGTTTCGGTCCTCGGATAAGATAATTCAGACGCCGTCGGATGAGAAGTCTGGACAAATCGAGCATCCGACCACGTGAGTACCCTCAAAAATTGGACTATGCACAAGTTGCCTGACCACGATCGCTGCTTGCGACTATTACTTTTTTTTTTATCTTTTTCAAGCGAAAAACTAGTTTTGTTTTGGGAGCAGCGATCCGTTTAGACAAACTACGCACATTTACATGACAACGACTTGATACGTTTTTGTTTTAATTTTTTTTGTTTTTTTTTTCTTGTCAGATATTCAGAGACCCTGATCCACATACTGAAGGGGAATCTAGGGTCGGGGCTCTTCGCCATGGGTGACGCCATCCGGAATTCCGGCATGGTTTTCGGGCCGACGGTCATCATTTTTCTGGGCCTCATCTGCACCCACTGTCAGCACTTATTGGTAATTCAGGATGCAATTACTTTCCTTTTCACTTTGCTATATTTTCGGGAAACATTAATGCCAGGATGCCGGCAATCCTTATTCGCGGCGCGCGAAATATTATTGCATTAACGATACTGAAAATAATTAAATTACATCACTGAGCGCGTGCCAATTGAACCGAAATTAGATAATTCCCGCTTTCTGAGGAAAAAAAAATAACATCATCGAGTATATTTGTTTAGCGCACGATCACATCGCTCGATTACAATGAACCAACTTTCATTAGTGGGAAAACTGTCTATTGTTCCTCTCGAAGCCATTACCTCTGCACGTCATGTTACATAAAGGGTGGAACTGCGCCTTGTGATAATGTTTTTGTTGTTTTTCTCCGAATATCGTTAACAAAGGTTTACATCCAAGTGTAATTATGTTTAAGATAATGATTAATTAAATTATATGTATGTGATAAATGCATTATACCTTTCTCATGTTGACATGGTACCACATTACATTATACACTGATCTAGGACAAATGTTGATATCTACATGCTTATCTTTATACATTTTTTTATGAATACAATTTTTCAGGTAGATCTACTAAAATGTTTAGATATCTCTGAAATAAAGACAATTCATTAAAGTTTTCTGAAACTATAAGAAAATCGTTTTGAGTAACGATGAAAAATGTTTTAAACGCAGCGTGTGTTTTAAGAGAATTACTAATATATTTGTTGTAATTTTCTTTTGTTTGTTTTAACAAATATACATATTTATTTTATTTTTAATTAAATCTAAAATAATTATGCAATTGAAACTGCAATTCTTACAAATGTTTTGCCTTAATTAATCCTATAAGATTATGTTAATTTAAATTTTATCAGTTAAGAAAATTGATTATTTCAAATGTGACACTACTAAAATGAGAAACATGTCAATACATCAGGTAGATCCCTATCAGTTTTTAATTTAAAAAGTCGATCTCAAGAAACAAACAAACTGGCTACCCGTTTTATGTTGTCGTTCGAAGTATCATTGGTTGCATAGGTTGAAAATTGACCAGTATACAATGCTTACTTGTTTTGTAATATAGATATATAAAGGCTGCTACACACTACACATTTTCATGTACATTTTTTGTCATGAAAATATTAAATGAATAAATGATTTCAGTTGACCGCTTCAGACAAGATTACCCAAAGGACTGGGATCAAAGAATCCCCAAACTTCGCAAAGACTGTGGAACTTTGTTTTGCAAATGGACCGCCGCTTACACAGAGGATGGCTCCAGTGATGAGGAAGCTGGTTAATATCTTCCTCTGTGTGACGCAACTCGGATTCTGTTGCGTGTATTTTGTGTTCATTTCGGACAACATCTACAGTGTAAGTTCTCCGCAAATTTTACATACACGCAGATTCAAAACCGTGTTTATATATGCTTCTAGGTGTGCATGTCTTACGGTGTCGACATCGATGTTCACCTGCATATGCTGTTCATCCTGCTGCCAATTATCTTCTGCAGTTTAGTGAGAAATCTCAAATATCTCGCACCGCTGTCTCTGATCGCCAACATCCTGATGGCGGTGGGCTTCGTGATCACTATTTACTTCCTCGTTGTTGAAATGCCACCGTTGAAAGACGTGAAACTCATCGCTAATCTCGATCAAATTCCATTATTTTTCGGCACGGCACTTTTCGCCTTCGAAGGAATTGGACTGGTAATAATCTACGCTTCTTCTGGTATTTGAGCTATTTTACTAAAAGAAAACTATTTTTTCGGTAGGTGTTACCACTTAAAAACGAAATGAAGAATCCGAGCTCTTTCCAAAAACCATTCGGAGTGCTCAACATAGGCATGTTCCTCGTGACCATCCTTTACACGACATTGGGCAGCATGGCTTTCTTGACTTACGGAGAAGACGTTAAAGGCAGCGTTACTATTAACTTACCGGACACACCGTAAGAACTAAATATGATTTGCTTCGAAGCAATGATTATTTAATCACCTCTTGGCGATCTTTCTTAGGTTGGGAACGGCGGTTAGGGTTATCATTCCCACAGCCATCTTGCTATCTTACGCTCTCCAGTTTTATATTGCCGTTGACATTATGTGGCCCGTCGTCTCAGGAGCTTGTGGTCCTCTGAAGCACCCCATTGCAAGTGAATTACTGTTCAGGGCTGGTCTTGTTCTAGTCACATGTAAGTAAACCTAACAAAAAATTAATTTGAATCATCAGTGCTTAATATATCTGTTTATGTTCTAGTTGCTTTGGCTGAGGCCATACCTTATCTGAGATTGTTCATTTCATTGGTGGGAGCGATCAGTAGTACCGCCCTGGCGCTTCTGTTCCCACCCCTTTTAGAATTCATTACGTGCGAGATCACCGCCTGGATGGTCATCAAGAACGTCTTCATCTTACTACTCGGCGTTGTTGGCATGGTTACGGGTACCTACGAGAGTATTCATAGCATAGTGGAAGCATTCCAGGAAAATGCCAAAAGCTAGATAAGAAAAAACAGTTATTCAATGTTACCTCAATCGCCCTGACCAAATCCCGTCGATCCCCGCCGTTTTGTAATTGCAATTTTTAACTACCTGACAAATCATATTTTATCTATTATTTGTTTTTTTTATTACCATATATTATTTCTGTTTTATTTTCTTCTATTAATTTTGTGATATAGCCCTATTGCTATTATTAATTAGGTTTCTAGACTCTAGTGGTGATATTACAGATAAATAATATTATTACGACGTGCCTTCTATATCTCTTCTATTTTGGAGAGATTTTAAATTATTAATTTATTAGCACTAGTTTTGCAAATGATTATGAACAGTCGAAGAGTGAGTGATGTGCGAGATATTTCTATTTTATTGACTTTTTATTGTTAAGAGAGGAAAATGTAAGAAAAAAAAGAGAATATCGAGAATAGGTTTATAATAAAAAAAAAATAAACAAATGACTATAATTATTAATAAACCTAAGTATCCTTACATAAACAAATACACAACAGTTATGTGATCTGTACTTAACAAACAGTGAATAGAAACGAATAATAAAACATTTAAATATTATCAGTTGTTGATTGCGTCTGTAGCAAGGAAGTGGTTCTCATCAATCGATGAAAAAATGTGGCCTTCAGAAGATAAATACTCAATAGCATTACTGGAAGAAACATAAATTAATACATTGTACGACTTGAACATATTTAAGGATTACTTGACTTCCATCCTTTCGTGATCCGGGAATTTCGATAATATGTCTTGTCTACCAACACCTAGTTTACTGCCGCTGCCATCATCCGGCATGATGATCCTGTAAACAGCCTGCTGGATACGTGTCAACTTGTTGGTGGTGCTTGAAGAACCGTCAAACATGACACTCATGGAATTCGCTAATTCCGCTCCAGGATTATTTTGGATTTGCAACACTTTGCCCTATATTGAAATAAATATAGTTTATACAATACATACACAGATCCACAAACCTAAGAAAACTTACATCCTTCGACATTTTCTCCGCAACTAATCGCACGTGAATCATCTCCAACAGATGTGTAGTAATCATATTTATGTTTTTAACTTGAGACAAGTTAAAGATCATCACAGACTTCTCCCCATTTATAGACCTCAAAGTTCCATAAATTTGAACATATCTACCTTCCAAGACAGTTGGTAATTTATCATTATCTGTTTCAAGCCATAGTATGCCATTGATTGACCCAGTGTGATCTTCCACTGTGTAACTAGCCTGCGTTGAAGTAACATTCACTTCTCTCAGTATACCAATAATTCTCACCTACAATAAAATAAAATTTAATGATACCAACTAAAACATAGCAAGAACTCAGATTTACAATTTGTACTTTCATTCCGAACAACTCAAATTCCTCTTCTGTGCAATCTCTTATTTGCCTTACACATACTGGCACAATATTTTGCACACGACGGGGCTAAAATCAGAAATTGAGTATTTCAAAATGTACTAATAAGATAGATAACCTCTTGAGATTTCTTCTTTGATGGAGAATCCACATCGTTGCTATTAAAGAAGCCCTGACCACTACCTAGTAGAACAAAGAAAATACATTATTAACCTGTATTTAATATAATTTTCTATTTTATTTACCTGATGTATCAAAAAACATGATGGAAATATAAATAACGATCGTTCTATACCGAAATAACTGAGTTCCACTGATATCTGGTGATATGTAACAATAAAACGTACAGAGAGCAATACAATATAACAATCAAAATAACCGGTCATTCGCTGTCAGTTTAAATTGGCGGGAAATAAATTTTGTTAGTTTGGTAATCTATATGCCAACAAATAATTCTTATAATCAATAACAAATATCAGCATTTTTGAATTCAGGTTTAAATTTAATGTTAATTCTTTTTCAAAGTATTTGTATTNNATATATATATATAGGCAACCAACAACGCTGAAAACAAACTGTTCTTCCTTTAGTCTGAAAGGAAAATCGTTTTAAAAACTTTAATAAACAATTTGAATTGAGGTCAAAATTCACAATTCTACAGTTAGGTGTTGCGTGTAATGTTACAGAAAAACTAATATGAAAAAAATGTTTATGGTCTTCAAATACAATAACTGATGTTTAGGGCCCACGACATTCATAATGAGGCTCTCCAAGATGCTCCAAGAATCAACACTCAATTTTTTATGATTTTCTCTATCATCAAATTTGTCTAAGTTCTCCAAATTTTCTGGGGGAAGGGAGATCAAAATAAGAAATTTCATATAGTATTTAAAATAGACCATTCATTTTAGTATATTTAGAGAAAACTTCATAAAAAAAAAGTACATATGGTAAAATATCTATAAATAACTCCGGTTTTCAACGTATACAATAACATCGCATACACATCTCGAACTTCGGACTAATGCAAAGCAATTGAAAATAATATGGCAGAATACTGTAGAATCGACTGGAGTCGACAGTGTAGACTGTTGCACGTTTTGATTGTTTCTTTTTATCAGTCGTTTCGTATATTGTAAGTATATTAATTTTACTCGATATCTATTCTAAATTATATAAAATGGATTTAGTAATAATTTGTTGTGTAAAACCATTATTAGAGTGAATAAACTAACTACAGTAAAACGCCGATGCTATGTGCTAATATGATTACCAAAAATATCCGTAATTTATGTAATTTTTTGACTAGGAAATTGATAGTAATGTTGTACTTGAAGATAATTCACCAATTATAATTAAAATCCGACGAGTGGAAAATTATATCGTCGATCCCAAAAATTAATTTAGGAAGACGACCAACCAACTCCGATCATTGTGCGCGGCACAAGCTAAGTGAGAAGGGTGGTGGAAGGAAGAAGAAGAACTCCGATCATCGACGAATAAGAAAATACACGAATTTGTAATATTTAGATAAGGAATTTTAAATGATATTACACAATACTGTAGATTGTTGCACGTATTGATTATTGATATTTTTAGAATTCTTGTTATCATCATATTGCAAGTATATTAATTTTACTTAATCGCCGATATCTATTCTATATTAATTCAATTATAAAATTAATTGCTAACAGTCACCACTGTAAAGAAATAATTAGTTGTAGGTGTGTTTTGTTTAATTTTTATAACAAAGATGGAGTATTCCTGGCTAGAAAATAAATTGCAGGAAATTAATAGAAAATGCATTCAAATTAACAATAAAAAGTCGAACAACGACAGCTTAAATATGGTATGTTAACATTCAAATTTTATATGTTAGGTATAAAATAAATATTTATTTTCAGATAATCGGCAAATTAATAGATGTTATGAAAGACACAAGTGTATTATTTAAAACTCTATATGAACGTATCATATTTAATGGAAGTTATTATAACAATTTGAAAATAAGTAAAGCCGATGAATATGATTTAGATTTGATATTAGTACTTCCAGTGGCATTAGAAACAGTTCTAATGCTCACTCCTGAGGCTGGATATGTTGACGTCAAAATAGATATCAGCAAAATAAAAAAACTTGCGTACTACAGAGACATTTTAACGTAAGTATAATCTATAGTTTATTAATGATACAATTGTATTTTATAAAAATTGATATATCTATCAATAATTCTAGGCCTTTGGAGAAATTGTGCGAAAATGGTATTTTTAGTTCTTTAAAAATCCATAGCTGGTTTGAAGGTCTTGTTCAAAAATCATTAAACATTATTAATGCAAGTAAATACTTTCCTCAGTATAAACTTGTACGTATATTCTCAATGTCCAAAGAAATCTCATTAATAATATTATTGTTTGTTTTTTTATATATAGGACATGTATAAGAGCGGACCGGCTGTAACTTTGACCGTACACACACCATTTTCAAGTTATGATATGGACCTTGTGCCATGTTTAAAATTAGACAAGTCCTTGTATCCCAAAGGGTACAAGAAACAAAATTGCAACCATGTATGTTTATGATTCAATCGAATATATACATGAGTTAAATATATATATTATTTTTTTTTTGTGTAGATATATGCTGTTTCGAAGCCAAATAAAGACAAAGAATGGAGACTGTCTTTTATTGAACAAGAATTATCTATTCTACGTGACAATGGCCACGTCAAACCTGCCATAAGGCTGTTGAAGGTATTTTATCCAACGAAAAGTTCATAATTGAATATAAAATATTTTCTTAACATTATTGAATAATTAGTATTCTTCTATTTCAGTTCTTGCGGGATCAAAGAGACCATAAACTTATTAAAAGTTATTTTATTGTAACTGTTGCGATGTGGGATTTGGAAACAACTAATTTCAATGGCAAGTCTCTTAGTTTTGCATTTATGACAGTAAGTAAACTGAAGCAGCAGGTGATACTCCAAACATAATTATTTTTATTTCTATAGCTGTTGGAGTCATTATATAAACACATCTGCGAAAGAAAAATTCCATTTTACTGGAATCCCAATTTAAACTTGCTGAATAAATGCCACAGAGACTATTTGTTCAATTTGGAGAATCAGTTATTGAACATTCTGAAGAAACTTAGGAGTTCCAATTCCAATCCGAACGTTCTCAATGAAGTCTTTAACTTTGATATCCAGGAATCATAAGCAATGAAAAATATCTTTGTATTAAAATTGATGTAGTTTTTAGAAAAAACATTTGGAGAGTAATTTTGGTGTTGATTTAGATGACTTTCTAGGAAATTAAATCTAAAAAAAATGCTATTGATATATTTTTGTTTTACTATTTATTATTTCGTACTTTGTTTATGGCACAAGTTTGATATTTTTTTCATAATATAATTATTATGATAACACAGCGTAATCTCGTGTCATTTCATACCCTAATAAACACACTGGAGCGTGCTGCAAGCAACAAATACACATTTAAACTAATTCGAGATAGTACAAAAATAGAACCGAACTCTTCGGAAGCGTACAGAAACATTATAAAAGCCTTATATAGCAAAGATATTAACTTCCATAGCTACCAGCTCTAAAGTGATAGAACGTATCGTGTAGTTAATTAAAAGATTTCGAAGCATTAAGAAACAAAGAGAACAATTTGGACACATCGTCATTAACATTCACAATATACAAAATAAAGAACAGAAACTGCTTCCGCTATTCTTCGTTGACATTAAACAACAAGAGAACAACTACTTCGACACGAAGTGATAATCGAAATTCCAAGAAACAAAATATTGTAACAACAAAGCAAGATGTGTAAAATGTGGCGATAATCATATGACTGCAAACTGTAAAATAAATGGATTCACACAGACACGGTGCGCTCTATGAAACAAAAATCACCTCTCAAATGATGAACTATTTACAAGGTTTCGAGACGTTCTTGGTTATAATATATCGATTACGCAAAGAATATTTCCTATACCCATGCAGGAATTATAGTTTTTCGGTTTGCGTTGTACATAAAAAAGCGAGCAAAACTATTATCTATATTTTTTCATATTGCAATTATTTCTATAAGCGACAGTTTCTTTATCAAAAATGTATGTACATTAACAAGGACACACATAATTTGCAATTTTCCACTAGTATGTAGTAAGCCATCAACAATGGTTGTTGTTTCTGTACTCAACTTTCTGTTCTTAGCCACATTTTGCAAAGGGGCCAAAGTGCTTGTCGTTATACCGACTCCGGCTTTCAGCCATGCAACCTTTGCCAGTGTCCTATACGAAGAATTGGCACATAGAGGACACGAAGTCACTGCCTTCACCGGATATCCATCCGATACAAAGCATGCTAACCTGAAAGAGATCGAACTATCTAAGCCCATCACCATAGAAACGGACATCACCGAAGCCCTAAATGCGAACAGCGTCCTCATGAACTTCTATTTGCAATGGAAGTTCCTGCAGGCCTGCGACAAAGTCTACACGAATAAAGAGATGCAGAAGTTACTGCTGAACGGTACATTCGACTTAGTGATGATCGAGTGGAACGTCGTGCCGTGTTTTTCCATCTTGGCCGAACACTTCAAGGCGCCTCTAATTGGGATTCGTTCGTTGGGATTGAGATTGGAAGGTTACGATTACATCGCGAATCCCACAAATCCTTCCTACATTAGTATAGCTTACAATAGGCATACGGAGAGTTTCTGGGGACGGCTGAACGATCTGCTCTTTTCGATTTACTGGAGATTGCAACATAACCTCGTGACCATACCAAAAGCTCAACAATTGGTCCAAAAATATTTCCCTTCGTATACGGGCAGCGTCGTCGAAAGCGAAAAGAAAGTCGCATTGATTTTCACCAATACGCATTACGTGATCAACGGAGTTAGACCGAATGTCCCAGCCATAGTCGAGCTTGGTTTACTTCACGTCGGACAAAAGAAGAAACCCTTGACAGAGGTATTCAATTTGCTAATTAATCAATAAATTTGTAAATCATCAATTTATATATTCAGGATTTGAATACGTTTCTGAATGAAAATCCGTATGGCTTCGTTTTCTTCAATTTAGGAACATTGATTAAAACGAAGTTTTTGGATTCGAGGATTTTCCAACACTTTGGTAAGCTGCCATTTAATTTCCTTATAAAATTGGATTCGTCGTTGGATAATTTACCGAGAAACGTGAAAATGGATAAATGGTTTCAGAACGAGGCCATTCTAAGTATAATCAATGTAATCAATGCCTAATAACTAATACTTATATCATAATCTTTTAGCACATCCAAATATTAAATTGTTTATTACGCACGGAGGACTGCTCTCTTTGCAAGAGGCCATTTACCATGAAGTTCCCATGATCGTGATTCCATTCCTCTTCGATCAGCCATACAATGCGTACAGGATGGAAGAATTGGGAATTGGAAAGACCATACAATACCG
The DNA here is from genome assembly GCF_001412225.1 of Nicrophorus vespilloides. Lineage (NCBI taxonomy): Eukaryota > Metazoa > Arthropoda > Insecta > Coleoptera > Silphidae > Nicrophorus > Nicrophorus vespilloides. The sequence goes on along the minus strand of NW_017100108.1, from coordinate 129,737 downwards.
TGATGTGGGAGGCCCCAACTTTTTAGATGCCATCTTAAATGTTACAGCGGATACAACGTGATTATGTTTTATTGTAACTATCACTAACTAAATACCTTCGTTTCAGATATAAAGTTAATATAAAATACGTATCTAAACTGGTTAAAGACCATATGTTATCTCCTAAAGACAAAGCTATTTGGTGGGTCGAATACGTTTTGAGGCACAGAGGAGCTCCTTACATAAAAAGCAAAGCCGTCCACATGAATTGGTTTACCTACTTATTACTAGATGTTGTTTTCTTTTTAATTGTAATTATTTATTTGATCTGTTTCTTAGCCAACAAATTTTTCACAACCATAAAGAAAATAAAAACTGAGTGAAAATCGATTCCATTTACTTATTTTTTTTTATTAAATTATTGAAGATAATAAAAAACAAGTCATATTGTGCAGTTTTGTTTTATTTTAATTAATTCTAAGATTAATTTAATCGTGAATAACATTTAAGAGACATATTTTATTTATAAATACACAATATTTTTATTGTTAATTTTATATTTAAAAACTTTGTAATTGAAATTATAAGCCAAATTTGGTTTTTTTATAATATCACGTGGTGAAACTGCAATACGCTCGACTACGAAACCTCACCACTATCGCGGGGGCCCAAATATCACAGCAGAATGTATCATGAATCTTTCTGTTTCTTGAGACAAAAAAGGTACGAACTCCCTTTGTGTATTTCTTTGTTTTCGTTGCATCAACTTGCCATATAATTATTATAAAATAGAATGTTTCAAGTAATAATTGAAACCAATTTATATGCCAGAATCAGTAACATCTGAATATAAATTTAGAAATCGTGGTAACATCTCGAAATATATAATTTGAAAACCGGTTTTCTTTCTAGTAAAAAAAAAACCGGTTTTGAATGAATGAATTATTTTAATTAATTGATTGTAATAATTGCAGTCAAAGCAATATTGCCAAATACTATTATTATGAACTAAACAGATAATGGAGAACGTATTATGACTTATTGCCAGATGGAATAATTTAGAGTCATGATAGAAAAATTTGTATACTGAACAGAATATATTCTTAAAGTTTGAAAGCCAATATGTTTAGCATCTGAGCCTTTAGCAATACAAGATGTGAATTTATTTATGGTACGTGATTTGAAAGAAATGATAACTAATGATAAGGTAATGAAATATTTTTAATAAGTTCTTCGTTTTATTTACTTTTATAAATGTGTGGACCACACACCCAATCTCAGTAAAAAAATTTTGGCACTCTACACGACTTAAGTTGGGCACCCCTGGTGTAGGATATTTCTTCCACTACCTTCATTTTTTTTTAATATTCCAAAATATTGTAAGTTTTGCTTTGAGATTTTATTTTAATATATTTTTAACGTTGATATATGTTTAACGTTATAAACAGAAAATGAATATAATATTAATATAAATAGTATGTCCGAATACAAGTTTGGAAAATAAATGATCACAAACGACACCAAGTTGCAACTAGAATGACTACTAACACCAGTGCATGTGTTGAACTAATTAATAATTAAAGTTCATTTCTTTTGTATTTTCAATTTTATAATTGAAAAGAATAGTAAGGGAATTTGGTAAATAAAATTAAACCAAAATTTGATACTGGACTCGATTTTAAATTTTAACTAACCAATTTTGATTTTTTTTAGATTTTAAATTTCAATTTCAACGGAACTGAATCAAAATTTTTATACGAACCGAAACTGGAACGATAAACATTTACTTGGAACGTAACCGTAACTCTCTGCTAACAACTGAAACTTATCTAATTCTTCACGTTTTAATCTCAAGTTAAAGTATCATATAACAAAATTGTTATATAATTTAACTACTGTAGACCGGCATTTTATGAAATAACTAGTTATTTCGTGGAATTCCTGAATTATAACGGTAACTGCGCTATTAAAATCAGAAATTCATTGAGTAGTTTATTAATTTAAATGACAGTTCCTGGTTCTTTGTGTCATGAGTATGAATTATTATATCTATCTAATATATGATTTTTTTTAAATTTATTACCGCTACAATTCTCTTCTAGATGGGGAAACTCAATTATATCTATCTATATTTTGATTGGATATGTTGGATACGAAAATGTTGGAAACAAAGTGACTAATAAATATCACCAACAAATTATTACACATTACATATGTCATTTCGAGTTAAAATTGTCAATGCAATGTAAAGTTTTCTTTGGAGATTTGTTTAAGTGTTAAGTCGATATAAATTACCAAATTCAAAATGCCGAGGGTTTACGACCCCGATTTGGGAAAACGATATGGGAAGCCGGACCTCGAGCGGTTGGGTCTCTTCGTGGAAATGCCCTATATGAATGGCAAGAAATACGTGTCCCCGTTCGAACGTACTTAAGACAATTTAATAATTTCGTTAAAATATGACTTAAATTGTTTTCTGTTGTAAGCGCCGAAGTATCACAAGGGTATGACCTTTCTGAGCGGCGGGTACAAATCGAAGAATGGTACTCAGCACGGCTACTTCGAGGAGGAATTTAAAAGACTGTTTGAAGGCGAAGGAATTACATGGCGAAAACCCAAACAAACGTGCATCATTGGGAGTCACCTTCACTTTTATCACTTAATAATAATAATATTTTTTTAGTGGTAGAAAAAAGAAGTTGGGTCCACTGTCGCCGTTCATCGTGGGCATCAGAGGAAAATCGATCTGCACTCCAGGCGATTATTTTGGAACTTTTTCCGGAAGAGTTGACGCTTTTAGTAATGTGAGAAAGAAAAAACCGAAATACGTATCGCCCAATGCCAACTTCCAAACAAGTAATCCAAAGAAAGGCGGACCCGGATATGCTAATATTTGCATTAATCCTTATCCGACGCACATGTGATTATTTTATCAATTTCCGGTTACATAAAAATCTGTTTGTTCAATATAAGTTACCCAGTTAATTTGCAAATGCATCCGATTTCTGCACAGATTTCTGAACAGATTTTCATGAACATTTTTTAAAAAATTCTATTAATTTGTAATTTTAGGCGCGATCCCTACAAGTACGTGCCTAAAAAGAAGAAACAGAAAAAGGTAGGACCGGTTGAGCCTATGTATACTTCAATTTATCCAGATGCATACTTCACGAAAAATCCGTTTATCGATCCGGAGAGAATGAGGCCAGGTCCGGTATACGTTGAAAGAAAACAGAAGAAAGTGAAGTACAGCAATGATACCTTTATACCAACCGGACCAGCGAAATGGGTAGCCAAAGTTACGAATTAAATGAATTGCGCTTCTTCATTCGTATTTTTTTTAGCCCGGTGGATGTCACGACGGCTGCTTTGATCCGTTCCCCGAATGGAAACGATGCAAGTACGTGAGCATGCTTCAAGCTAATAAACCCTTCATAGGAGACAAAGGCACCTTCTATCCGCAATCGAAAGGCAAGAAGACTTTATTCACTCGTTCCGTCCTCCAGTACAACACTGATTTGAACGTAAATAGTCAAAATTACAAGAAAGCAGTGCCCACCTACACTAAATATCTATTGAACTGTTGAAGATAAAATGAAAGACTGTTTGTTTTTAAATATTTTAATCTAACTCGTAACAGTTTGTTTCTTGGTGTGCATGTGTATAGTATGTTTATGTGTGTTTTGTGTGAACGCGCGTGTTTATATGTTTATTTTCTGTATTAACAAATTCAATCCAAAAAGAAGAAAACCTAAGTAACTAATAACGTTTTTTTTTTCGATGCAAATCAAACAATTAGTAAGTAGCAATTAATAAATATATACAATAAAAATAGTTGCGCGCCAACAGCGATGCCATCTCATGGTTTCGATCCTTTTTGTAAGGATCGAGATGAAATGTTGTGTTGGCGTTCTTTGTTCTTCTTTATATTATCTCTCTCTCCCTCTCTCCAAGGTATTTACAACCTATAATGTACACATTTTAAATTCAAGATAGTTAGTTAACGAGGGATGTTAGAAATCGCTGTATGAGGATTTCTCGAAGGTGACAGGTCGGTACACTTCCTTGGCACCGCCCCAACCCCTCGCAGCTGTGTTGTAGTTCTGAACATTGCTTAAATTATACCTCGTGGGCGGAGTCGGAGGTATCGATTGCGAGTACGATTGGCTGGGTGAAGGGATGTTCTCTATGGGGTTGTTCACATTGTGGGCGGTATATGTCGGCTGAGGGCTGAAGAAACTAGATGGTGGTGGAGCGCTGCTTTCCCTCGGAACGAAGATAGGAGGAGTTGCCGACGGTTTATAGGATGGCGACATCGGAGCTTTTGGTTTGCTCCTAGGTAAAGTTGAAGAGCCTGAAAATGTCATATTATAATCATATTCCCATAAACACAGACCACATACAAAATAGATCTTTCCGTTTATTAACAATATTCTATATTAAAATAATTGGCAATTAACTTAAATATAGGTATTATATAGTTCATTTGGTTATAATTAGTAATAGGAGATAAGTTAGGATTGAAACATGCTATTCTATTTTTATATTTATTGTAAAAACAATTTTTTAAATATATTTATTTTTTGTTAATTTATCTAGTCTAGCAAGCAAAATAAGGTTTTAGAATGATATCAGAAAGCCTTGCCTTGATTTTGACCATTAATAGAAGCAAAAGCAGAGTGTTCCGATTGGAAGCTAGAGTATTTACAGAAGGAGCTGTTTTCTGCGTGCTGGAAACCCTGTTGTTCGAATTCTGGATAGAAGTGTTTCGTTTTCACCTGCGTATTGGCTACATAAAATAAATTATCGAATTCCTTTTCAGCCTGCTGCAGGTAATCGGCCTGCGCTTGAGGACCGGAGTATTTTAGGACTTCGGTCTGCGAGCTAGACCTGTCTATGGACGTTCTACGAGATCCCAGTTTCTCCACGACATCTGGCAGTGGATCTCTGATCTGTTTATATCGCATGATTGGCATGACGTTCTGCTCGAAGTTCTGGATCAAATTCTTAACGGGAACCTTCCTATAATCACAAACATCTTCGCCTTCTTCCAACAAGAGTTCTGTTGCAGGAGGAGGGGTCATCATTAGCGGTTGTGGCTTGTAAACTACTTGAAGGTTTGGTTCAAAATATTGCGTTTGCACTGGCGTCAGACAACGCTCGTTAATAATCTTGAAGGAGGCACCATTCTCGTCTACGTATTGCTCTTCGACCTTCTGATAATCCACTTCATACTCCCTCTCCCTTTGGTAATATATAGCCTCAATCTCTTCGTTCGTTGACTTGGTAATGGTTTCCACTTTTGCCATCTCATTAGTCTTCATTTCAGTGCATATAGATTCTGCTGTTTCACTTGTGAACGCCAAAACCGGTTCTGACTTCTCAATTTTAACTCTGGGATTCTCTATCTGGCTTTGTTGGCCTTGTTCTCGTGCCCTTTTCTGTTTGATGGATTGCCTTCCAACGAGTGCTCGTTTAAACTCAGCGTTGATATCCATCTGACCGAAGAGTGGTCTAGCTCCAATGATGGTTTCGGGTGCCTTTTTGCACCTTGGTCCTTCGACAATATCATCAATTTGCATTCGCCTTTGCTTTTTAACTTCTTGCATTTGTTCCGAAAATTCTTTCTTGACAATCTGCTCCACTGGAGACAAAACTTTGACTTGCTGCTTCTCCTCTTTCGGAGGCGAAACTTTAATGTTTTTCTGAGGAGATGAATCGATCATTTTGGTTTGATTTTGTTGCAGTTGTTGGCTTTGACAAATCGTTTCTTGCTTTACACAATTGCCTAATGTTTGACTTGAAGATGAGAACCCTTCTGCTTGTTGCATGAAACTCTCGGTTTTGGCCTGACAGATTGTCGTCGACGAGGTCGAAGTATCTGCAGCACATTGCTGATAACTGCTTGCCTCAGATTTCATTGCGCACACAGAGTTTCCTTTTTCCTCCCTTACAATTTCCGATTCTTTTCTCATTTCCTGTTTGCTTGTAAATGAATTGTCAGTTTCACTTTGCATTGCACTGGTTGTGAGTTCGTTGCGTTCAAGCTGTACGTTATCGCCAACCCTAGTTTCATTGTATGTAACTTCTCTGGTCTGTACCGGTATTCCTATGCGGACTTTCTTCATTTCGTCCAATTTCTTTTTGACCTCATTGTCATCTGGCAGTTGCGATGTTCTGACCACTTTCGGTTTCATTGATTCACTGACCTTTTCACAGAACTCTTTGTATTTTGGTTCAACTTCCTGGTAAGCCTGCTTAATATCCTTCATTTCAGCAAAGCACTTTTTTTGGGACTCGACCAATTGCTTGGTTTGGTTATCGGAAATGGTAAGCTTATTCAAGTCCACGATTTTTCGTTCTTCCTCTGGTTCCGGTTCTGGCTGTACGGGTTCTGGCTTTGAGGGTTCCTGTTTAGGATTAGTGATTGGAGGGTCGACTGATAATTCATTGGGTATGTAAACTGGAAAAGGAGAACAGGAGCGGCTCGCATTGAAGTGGCCTTTGCTCTCGAACAATTCCGACTGAAGTGTGCGAATCGGGGTAAGTGCATTTCTTCTATCTGTATCGCAATCGCCTAGTGCATAATTGAATTCTGGTTTTTGCGGAGGCGGTGAAAATTTCGGGATCGGCTTGTCCAGAACTGAGGAGAATTTTCGGTTCAACGAGACTTTGGAGTAAGGCTTGGACGGTTTATAGAATGATTTTATCTGTTCAGTAATCGTATATTCTGGTTCTGGAGCGTCCTCTGTTACTTCTTCCTCTAACATCTGAACTTCTGGATTCGGTTCTGCGATTAGAGACGACTCGCTGATGCAGCTCTCGACTTTGAATGGAATTGGACTCGTGCGCATTTTCACAATATCTTTCTCTATAACTTCTGGATTCAAAGTAATATCTTTTATTGCGGGGAAAGGTGACAAAGAACGCTCTTTCTTGGTGATTATTTCGTTACTCTGGAAGGTCTTAACATCTTCGATGACTAAATCTTGTTGGATTGTAACATCGGGGATAGTAGGAAATGGGGATATCGGTCTTTCGACTTGTGGATCTGTTAGGAATGGGGAGACTGATCTGCGTGATTCTTCGAGCTGCGGGTTAGGAAGCCATACGCTACCTATTGATTATGCGAAAGCGTTATAGATTTTAGCGTTTTATGCTAAATATTAGAAAATAATAGGAGAATACGTACTGTACTGTTGCGTCTTCAGAACGGGTTTCGCATTCCAAGCTTGGGGCAAGCTAGGTTTGTAGACATCAACGTTGGTCAAGCCCTTTTGCAGATTATCCACAATTCGGTTGATGCTGTTGCTGTTGTAGGCTGGATTATGTGCGTACCCGTTGGTCGGCATTGCAGACCACGATTCCAAACTATCGTTCCTGAGGGCTTCTTCGTACGAGTTAACAACGGGGGCAACGAACGAGCCCTTGGTGGGGAACGTAGGCGGATGCAGATTCTCAAACGCAGAGTCGACTGAGCCAGTTTCCAGGGCCGCCTCCCAGGGGGATTTGACCAGTTTGACTCTCGGCCGGCTGAAGCGCTCCTAAAATTAGCCAACAATTAAAACAATGCGAGAATTAATTGGCACTGATGCGGTTTGTTATTTAAACGCTTGGCTTTTCCTCACCTGAATCTCGTCCAACTTTTCCTTGTGCTGCATGCGCTGGGCCGTTTCCGGTAAGTAACTCGGGGCCGGCAGATTGCTCAGAGGCGGAAGCGGCGACAGGATCGGAGTCGGAGAAGGCGCAATATCCGTCAACACTTCCTGTTTGGCTCCAATGGTCTCGCCAACCACCCATTTCTCGGACCTTTTGCGTCTCTTCGCAAACAACTCGGCTCCTTCAATTTAAAAAAAATAAATTTTACAACCACTTCCTACATAATAGAACAACGGTAATTTAAAAATAATGCACCTCATATATAAATATAAAAGTACAATGCTTGTATTTTGTACTAAATATACTTTTAATAAAAAAAAAAGTTAAAGCTATATTGTACATCTACATTCTAGATTGTCAATCAACTAGTCTCCATTCTGCTAGATTAATTCTAATTGACTTAGCAGAGGCTAGTTAAAATGATTTAAAAACATATTTTGTATCGATTATTTTTATAATAAATAAATAATTTATTGTTTTTCCTTTTAATAATAGAAACAGTATTTTTTTTTTATATTTTATATGATTTTGTTTTGTTTGGAGTAGTATTAAAAAGTAATAATTAAAGAAGAGTAATTAGTATAAGAATGTAATTTAAAAATAACTCTTGGTATGACTAGTATACATTTACAAAATTTTGTTAAATCAACAGTGTTATAGGAGTATTTCCCTTAGCCAACCTCTTCATCTTCTTCTCTTTCCCCTTCCTCACTTCACTTAGCTGCGCATTTTCGCCAGCCACTGCCTTTGTTGATAAGTTACCTAATCTATGTTATCGGGGTCAGATGGAAAAACATGTGGAATGACTACACAAAATAACTGCTTTCAAATCGGAATCTGGGCGATTCAGTACAAGTGTGTTACGAGAAACCTGGGATTGATATTTGTATTTAAGGGATTAGCCAACCCAAAGCCCGCAAATTACATATATCAGGCAACCCATTGTGCGAATCGTCCGAATGTGTATAAATGGTTGTATATTTATAAAGCAAATATCTTTTCTATTTTTCTAACGTTTCTAATGTGTCAATAATGCGAAAAATGAATGTAATTTGTATTGAAAACTAATTAATAATAATGATAATAATAATAATTTGTGAATACGTAAATATGTAATAAAATAGTAAAGAAAATCTCATAAAGTCTTACCTTTTCCTTTCGGTGAGTTCAAATCCTTTACGATTTCCGCGCAGACGTCAGGTGATAGGGCGGATTCGATGTTAAAACCTTGCTTCCTCAGCGAGTTTATGTCTTGAACTTGACCATGAGGATTCATGACCAGCTTCAGGATCGATTTGCCATCGGGACCCGTTTCCCCATTTCCATTCTGAGTTCCGTTAAGGTCACCTGCAATACAAAATTCATATTTTAAAAATAAACATATTTTTAGAAAAATAATAAGTACAATTAGGTGATTGTCAGATAATTAATGTCAATAAAAAAAATGACAGGCTAAGTGGATTGAGGAAGGCGGAAATTTACCAGAAACGAAGAAATGTCATGGACAAGGGCGGCTTGTTCACAAGGGCCTTACATACATCTTTGTAATTGTCAGTTGGCTTATCTTTATTAGAAAGTCATTTAACTTATAGATACCTTTTTCGAATTGTCAAATTTAATTGTAATTGGTTTAGTGATATCTGTCACCTCAGCTGATGCAAAACATTATTTTTGCACTCTAAGACTTATTAAACAAATACTTGTAATACATTCGAAAGAGCAACATTGGTTAAAATGTTCTATTCTCAAATTTATTCAAATAGTTTTATTACTAGAAATTCACCAGTTTAATCAAAAAGTAATCGAAAATTTACTTATATGAAACAAAAATATAAATAATACCCACTGTATATGGGTAGAACCAACAATAAGCTTCTTTGAACTAAAATTGTTTAATGAATTTCTTTGATGCAATAATTTAAATAGTTTCTGGAATTTAAGTATTGGAATTCCTTTAAAAGCTTATATGTTTATTTATATAAAAATTAAAGATATGATAGATGAAAGGAACAAAGAGCGATATTTTGTGCGCATTCATTCATAGCGCCGCAATAAATTTCACATTGATATGAGTTTGAACATTTTAGACTTACCTTCGCTTTCGTGAACCCACTTGACGGATCTCTTCTTTCTGTTCACGTACATAGACTGACCCTTGCTCGATTTGTTGCTGATATCGCTCAGAGAACTTGAAATTCTTCTAGCCAACTCTACTTGATCCTCGACGGTGGGGTGAAGACCAGACGCGTAGAATGCAGAAGATGCGTACATTTTTTCTGCAAAGCAAACACGATCAATCAACAGTGTACGTGGATATTTGGCACTTTCGCATTCGAATTGTTCGAATGGTGCCAAAGCATCCGAGGCATTGGGCAACACATTTCTCGAGTCTACTCACTGTTCTTCGGTGTAATTTGCGGGGCATCGTCGGCCGGCGTGAAAATCTTCTCCAAGTTGACCGGCGGTTTGTTTGGATTAGAGTTCTCATCCTGAAAGGAGTACAGATTCATTGTTCAAACAAGAATGGCAATGGAGAGATATTGTCTATAGCACATTCGCACCAAGAATGTTTTATATATAAAGAAGTTCTAGTTTTGGCTGCTCAATGACAAATGATTCAGATGATTCGGGACGGAATTTGGGCCCGAAAGTGGTGTGCCTTCGCAACACTCGGAAATACGCATCTCCCATCCGTTTTTCTGAATCATTCACATCGCTAGACTTACTGCTATTCACCTACTCAGTTCATAATACTTGTTCCTTTAAAACGTGTAGTAGTGTGTAACTTATGTTTCTAAAATTATAATATATTGGTAAGAAATACACGAAAGTATATTCATTAGCTCAATTGCCTATTAAGCGTTGTCTATATGTATAAACAAATAGAAATTCTAATGATATATAATTATTTATTTTCTACATTGTTTTTGTGCTATTTTCTAAAATATATATTTCTTAATTTTATTTGATTATTTTGACGCAACAGTGTTTTAAGTATTTCAGTCTCCAAATCTTGTTCTTGTTTTTTGTTCTTTATTAATAATAAATAAGTTCTTGTATTTTCTTTAATTGGAAAATACATTGTTATATATAATGTGATTTGCGACGCAAAATTACAGTATTCGAAATTACTTTTTAGTACATTGTTCAATAAACTATAAAGATTTTCGTTTTTGAATTATGCATATTATTTCAAGGTCGTCATGAAGTTGGCTCGGCATTTTAATTTTTAAAATATAACATCCGAATATTGCATTGAAAATAATTTATATTAACCCTTTCATACCTTCATTTTCTCGCTGCTCATTATCTGACTTTTCCTCAATGTCTCCGTCAATTTCATAAACCTTGAATGAACCTCGAATTTTCTTTAAATTTCTTTAATCATCAGATATATAAATAAAAACAAACATACTAGAAAAAACACCCAGTGGGTGGCAATTGCGTACATAAATTTCAAAGAGCTATGGTTCATAAACCTTATACTTTACATTCCAGACAAAATTATTCTTTGTATAGAAAATATTTATATTTTATCTAATATATATTTTAGGCTATTATTTGCCAGCTCACACAGCACAATAAAAACTTAGCACTTAGACACAAAAAGATTCAAATATGGTAGAAGTTAGTAACGAAATATATTTACAATAGTTTGTCGAGACTATATCTAGTGTTTTATGCTGAAAACCAGTATTCAGTTATAAAATAAAACGCTCTACATATTACAGTGTTAAGTCAAATTGTTATTATTTGTACTTTTTCTTATACAAATTATCGAATACTTTAATTATAATAATTTAAAATTGACTAAAGATAAAGTTTTATTCTACCTAATACCATTACTATCAAATTATATTTAAATTTTTGGCAGAAAGACTTTAATAAATAGCACTTTTTTTTATTTTATTGTTTTAAATTCAAATGTTTCAGAAGAAATAATATTCCTGTAAATTAAATATCTGAACCAATTATTAAATATTTAATTCCACCTCTTACTTCTTCACATTTTCTTTTTTTTGTAGAATATAAAAGATATTATAGATTTATATGTTATTTGTATTTACATAATTCAATAACAAAATCATTTAAAGAAAAATATAACAATATTTGTCTTTACTTAATACATATAGTTTTGTTATTTTTACATGATTTTATTCTCTCTTGTTACAACAAACAGTATGACCTGAGGATATATGACAACGCAAATGTCGGTGTCGAACACACAAATATATCTTATTTGGTTTGTGGCACCTAAAGTATTCAGTACTTCAGATACAAATGCAGGAGCATGCATATAGAACATGACTTTATATGTGTTTAATTATTGTATCCTTTACGGTAATCGAGACGGTTAACCTCAAGGATATTCGAAAAGAAAATCAATTGTAAACAATTATCATACTATGCAAATCATCTTCAAATTTTAGGTCTTGTAATGCCATATTTTTGTTGTATTTGAAAATAATTTAACTTAATGTGTAGGTATACCTGGATATGTCAAAATACCAACTGAACTGACTGTGAAAGATAGCATCGATGAAATGAGAACAATTTCTTTGGAACAAATTAAGTGGATGGGTATCACCAATACATGTGTCATCAAAAACTGCTTCTAGTGTAAAACTATCATAGAATCATGGGTGACATCCAATAACCAAGTATTCAAGGCCAAATCGAATGTTAAGATAATTTTCATCGAGTCCACGATTCAACGTATCTTGAGCAGCAACATTTTCAAATGTGGCTCCATTAATAAGAGCGTCATCGTATTCCCATATCACCATAGAGCACGTGAGAAGTGCTCCAGAAAACTAAAAAGGTGCATTGATTGCAGAAGTGTCATTACTACTAAAGTTTCAATGTTTGTTGGTGAAAATTTTATTATCGATGATTATATGCTTCTAAATTATTGTGATATTTATGTTGAATTTTATATTTAATTATGATGTAATTATGATACATATGATGCAAGCGAAACTTCGTTATATGTTGTGTTGTTATGTGTTGCTCACAACACTCTGCTCAAAATTTTGAACTTTATTATCAAACAGTTGTATTTAGAAATGCATGTGTTCATTTAAATCATACTGCATTTCATGATGAAAATGAAGTGTAGAGGAATCCTTGTGCTTATTTCTTCACTTGCACTGGAATATGTTCACATCGAGATTATCGAATCACGCTAAATCTCTGTTTATAAACGCTCGGCATTAGTCTATTAACAGATCTGTCACTCCTACACGCACTTGCCAGAATGATCTATGGGAGACTCATAGGAGATATATTTTTGTGTATTTTAAACTGAAAGTAGTCTGATTTATTATAGCTTAAGATTTTGCATTTACAAGATATTAGTTGTTTCCGGAAATTACTTTACTAAGTTAAGTACAAAGAAAAAAATGATGAACATTTGCATTTTGATACAATTTAAATTTAAGCTTGACATAAAGTAAAACATTTTAATTTAATAAATAATAAGGGGTTGGCAAGAAATTTGTGTTTTTAGAAATAGATAAATAGTGTTAAATTTCTAAAGAACAAGGTTTTGAAATTTGATACATGTCACTTTTAGCTTACTTTAGAAACAAAATGACTAGAAGTTCTATAAATCAAAATGGAAAATATTTAATTGAAGAAAATTCATTACTTTCTTGCCAACTCAATATATTTTTAATATATAAAAGACTTTTAAATAATAGTTTTTCAAATTTTCTTTTTTAAAGATGCTTACATAATCTTGACACTTCAGACACTTCATCAATTTATCTTCAGTAAAATTTGGTTCTCCAAATAAAAATAGAACACGAACAAGATAGATAGTTTAGTACCAAAATAATGAAAAGATAAGATTCTAACTGTTTTGTTAAATCAATATTAACTAATAGAATAATCATTGGATTAAATCACTAATATGTAAGATGCACAGAAAATCAAAAAATGAGAATTCTTGATCAATTTTAGTTGCTTTAAATTTACAAATTGTTAAATTAAAATTTTATGAAATATAACTAATAATTTTTATAATAAAAAAATAAAAATTGTGCATGATTTAATTCATATGTAATTGGTAAACACGTAACAGTCACAATTAATTAAGTGTTAATATGGGCTTATAAATACTGCGTTTCAATAAAGTTCAAATCATTAATAATATCTTTTCGAAACAATACCACGAATTTTGAAATGCTTGAGACTTTGAAAATTTACACTCCATTAAGAAGTAAAAAAAGAATTTGGCTCAAAAATACAAAAATTGTTGCAATTTATGTGATCAATTTATATAAATTAATTGAAGCTTCCACACTTTGGTGGTGGCTATTTACGAGGTGATCAAATTAATTGAGTAAAACCAAAAATTGGACACCAGATTGGGATAAAGTTTGTATACTTGTTGCAAAACGATCTCTTTTTTGTCCTACTTTTAATCTCTATATATAATTTTATGTTTTTTTCTTTAAATATTTCATTAAATGTATGATTTCTATTAATTTACAATAAAAAAATGTTTCGTAGCAACTTTGCTTAATATAAATACCTAATAATTTCAAACAAATATTATTCATGTCTCATTTCAATTTATTTGCTTTAAATTAATGTAGATTTTTAACATCAATTATAAATTAAAGAATTTGTTTTCGCAACACCAAAAAATTGAGCAATTATAATTACGAATTAATTAAATAATTCAATATTTAATAAAATTGATCTTTTTTTATACTAACGCAAGTTTTACGGATATGTTGATTGTCTAAATAGTTGTGATATTTTAACTAATTAAATTCCATCTAAAATTAATATTCATACTGCACATTCCACAACTTTCGTAAACTGTGTACCAAAATGGATCAATATCAAAATATAAGTATTAAATAAATCTATTAATATATCAAAAAAATAATGACTATAACTTAAAATGTTACGTTAGATATAAGATTAATCTTATATGAATTTAAAATGTATATTTTGTAATATCACAGACTTGTGTTACGATCAATAAATATCAAAGTGCACTTGGAATTTATTGTTTTAATACACCACTTTTAAATTGAAAAGAAAGGAGCACAGAAAGAAAAAAAGGTAGACTCACGTACTTCAAATCTCACTCGTTTCTCGCTCTTCTTCCTCCTGACCGTGCAAATTTCAGCGCCCAAGAACATTTCAATGATGAAACTGCCTCACTTCCTGGGTGAAATTCGCAAAACATTCGAATACGCGTGTAAGATTTTCGTTTCTCTTTTTTTTATTGTTGTTCTTTCTTCTCAGTATTTTGTAGTTTTTTTTAGTCGGGAATAAATATCGGGTGGGCGCTATCCGTTGGCAAACGTTCAAACTCGCGTTCTAATTGAATCTGCGTCAAAACTCTTATTTTATAAATGTATTCGAATTATAATAATAATAAGATCTCGCGTGGTTCGTTTTATCGACGTCGGGAAAAAAATGATGAAAACGTTCCGTCCAAACGAATCGGATCCGCGAAACGAACAGAAATTTTCGTTCTAGCGGTCCACGGCTAATTTTAGCCCGTGTTTTGGCTAAAATGAAGTAATCGACAAATGCTGTTGCGAACGCAACAAATCCGAGTTTTGCTGCAGCAGAATAATGAAAGGCGCATGGGGGAAGTGGGATGTCGGACGAAGTAAATTGACCGGGAGGCAGGGAAGGATTAAACGAAGGATTTGCTTAAAAATACATTTGACCCACATTTTTTTTATTGATTCTTGTTTTATTTTTCTTCATTCGTTTCGATTATCGACTACTAAGAAGACACCGACATTGTGTGTGCTTCTTATGTAAACATTATTTCTTAATAAAACATCGGAACGTATGCCTTATTTTGTTCATAATCAGGGAACATTTTTTCACAAAACTACACAAGAAATTGAATCTGACAATATTTCATCAAGATTATATGATAGATTCGTTTAAAAAAATGAACTAACAAGTTTAAAGGATTTCAATCCAAAAACCAATATGTTGAGGAATGGTCAACAAACTTCACTTAAATTGCTTGCAGTTGACAATTTTAAAGTGCAAAATAGAATGGAAATATTTTTCTTTAACAATTGAATTTACAATGAAATAATTGAAAAATATTATTTCTGTTTGAAGAAATATGAAGATACAAATGGAATTCCGTATCACTTTTGGTCTATGTTTGCACAATAAATTTAACATATTTGTTGGTCAAACACTAACCGAAAGTTTAATTTTATAAACCGTACATCTTACACGATACTAATTTTTGACTTTTTTTAATCAATAAATTACTTCACTCTTGGAAGAGCCTTACTACTGACTTATCTTTATTATATGTAGTACGTAAAATTTCTGAAAAGCAGTCTTTTCATAAGAAATTCAATAAATAGATCTGCGTTTCTCAAACTTTTTAGTTTGTTACGTTTTTTTTATTTAATTGTAGCATATAATATTATAATATAAAATTATTATTTAATAAAATTTCCTTTTAATTGATATATTTTGCAGCTATATTTCTAAACAATAAATTATGAACAAAATATATTATATATTCATAAATTTAATACACTTTATTTATTAATTCTTGTTTATTCATTCTGCTATCATCACAATAATTGTAGAAACTTTATTTTATATGGTGTTGGAGCTATTGTAGAAGTAATAATTTTATTTTAATGTATTTTTTTTTAATGAAATTCCGATATTATTTTTTAAACTTGCGTTTAGAAATATTAAATTGTCATCTTTAAATAGCCCAAGTAAATATCTCTTTTCGTAATTAATATTGATTAATTTTTTTTTGTAAATTTCTTCTGCATATTCTCATTATTATTTTAAAAATAATGGAGTAAAATACATTTCTAATAAATCCGCACAAAATGAGACTTGACTGTATAAAGGAAATAATCGATCAATTGAATTGTATATAAGAAAAATAATTAATTGTGCTTAACATTTTCAAACCGGCCTGTAGTGAGCCCGGACTAATGGAAAGCTTGAAAGTAAATTTCTCTTCAAGTTGTTCATATAAAACTTAGGTTTACAACGAGACCTTGCTTAACGAGCACCTCGCATAACGAGCATTTTGATCAACAAGAAAAATGAATTTTAAGGAAAAAGACTCACTCAACGAGCGACGTTTCGCATAACGAGTGGCGATGAGAAGAGAAGTACCTGATTGCACTACTGCTACATCATTTTTAAAACTTGTGTACACATGTGTATTTTTGAATATGTTTCACTATTCGAGTAAAAATCCGAATATTTTGGAACGGATTAAACTCGTTAAGCTGTTATTTTAGCACATAACTCCCATTACTAAGATCTAGACTTAAAAAGTCCAAATTTAAAATATCATTACTTTGTTAATATAATTTATTAAAAAAAGAAGCATAATACTACATAAATCATAATAAGTCGATTATTTCATTCAATTGTGATTTACATTTACTAGCATTACGTTGTAAAAAATATATATTAATTTTAAATAATAATATGTACTTTTTAATAATAAATATAATAATTTAGTTAAATTCATTAAAATATAGTTTTTTCTTTTTAATATAGACTGTAAAGTTCAAATCTCGTGATTTCCTTATATAAATATAAAATGGACTCATTTATTAAAAATAAATAAATACTATTATTCTAAATAAACAGGAATTAACAATACTTTTGATGTTAATAAATTTACACTAATTACTTAAAATTGTCGACTTGAATATTGTTTCTTAATCAAAAATGTATTATAAATTACTCATAAAATTACAGCACACAAATATTTTCTAATATTCACTTTTGCATAAATAATATTCTAGGAATAGTTAACAAATATTAAAATAGTTAATAAAATATTAAAAGAAATATTCACAAATAATTAACAAATACTTAAAGAAGTTGTATTAAAGCTTAATGCAAAGATTCTCATCTATCTCTTCTATTAAATTCGTGAGAGTAATGCCAATATCTTCAAAAGTGGGCCGATCTTTCGGGGAGGTCTTCCAACAATGATCCATCAGTTTGTACAAATTACTGGTGCAATTTATAGGAATATCTATCCTCTTTCCATCAACCAGAAAGTTAACAACTTCCTTGTTGTCCAAACCTAAATATGGATAGCCTCCAAGTGTAACAATTTCCCACAGCATAATCCCGAAACTCCAAACGTCGCTCTCTGATGTATAGATAAAACGTGTTATGGACTCTAGCGCCATCCACCTCAATGGAACCTTTCCATTTCCTAACTGACAATAGACGTCATCGGCATAAATATCACGGCTCAATCCGAAATCGGAAACTTTAGCAGTTCCGTTCTCGCAGATCAAAATATTTCTGGCTGCCAAATCGCGATGCACCATTCGCATCTTACCCAAATGGATCATCCCTTCGGAAACCTGTTTCGCCAAGTGCAGAAGCGAACGCATCTTAGGCGCTTCGAATTCGTCTCCGCGTTCCATCAAATCATTCCAAATGGATCTCAAATATGCAAGCAGATTACCATTCGCGCAAAACTCAACAATTAGCAGCGGCTTTTCAGTTTGATGACTATATCCAATCATGGACACGATGTTAGGATGTTGACCAACGGTTTTCATTATTCTAATCTCCTCTTGAAACTGCTTGAGGATAAAATCCTGCGAATATTCTTTTACAGTTTTAACGGCAACATTGATTTCGCATCCGTCTCGATTGAGAGTGGCCCTTTTAACGATGCCGAAGGCGCCTTCCCCCAGTATCTCCTCGATATGCAGATCGTCTGCATTGATTTCCCAAAGGTCTTTAGTGTACAAGTCGTTAAAAGCGAATTTAGAATTGAAACTGAAAATTAACAATTTGGACCTGTACTTGCACAGTATCATGAGTGCTAGTACTAGTACGAAAAACGCTATCATTCCAACAAAGAGTAAGGTGATCTTGTTACTTTTAGTCTGCTTAATCAAGTTGAAGGAACGCTTTTCAAAAACCTCCTCACTGCTTCCATACATTGTATAAGCGGTTATAAACACCTCATAGTACAATCCTACGATAACAGACCTGAACTTGACGTGGTTTATGTCTCCCGTCACGTTGGCGCTGAAACTAGATGTATTCTGTTGTAGTTCCATGGATACTAAAATGATTAAGTAATAGTCCGGAGTTTTATCCGGTTTCGTCCAGCTGACAGTGATATCACATAAGACACCTTCCTTCATTTCCTGCAGCACGGATTCTTGAAGTATTAAACCAGTCGGATTTGCCGGTTTGCAATAGTTATCGTTGAAGCATTTTGGCATGGTAATGTTACTCCACGTTCTTTCTCCTTCTCTCGTCATCCACGCGTCAATCCCGGATATACCGAAAGAGTAATCGTGATCCAGCTCCAAGTCGATAATTTGCAAGCTAAAATTTCCTCCCGGTTCCAACATTTCCATCTGAACGTAATTCTCTCGTCCGATTATAACCAAATGATAAAAGCAAGTCAGATCTTCGGCCGGCTGCCATGTAACATCAGTAGCGAAATACCTCCCATCATCTTCCTGCATTCGCAGTTCACCCATTTCCAAAGTAATAACTGGAAGAGGTTTATGGTCCGCCTCCCACGTTAGCACCCAATCAGAGACAACCGGTCCGCTTATTAACTTCGATTCAACGAACGTCCACCACACCTTAACTCTGTATTCCGCACTGTACTTTAAACCCTCAAAAATGAACACATTCGATCCGTGCACCGAAACGTTCCTCGTTTCGACACCTCTTTCCTCGATCTTCACCAAATAAGAAGCGTTCCATCCAACATCCGGCATCTTGAACGTCAACAAGTTATGCGCTTTGCAGTAGACTACCGGTTTTGAGAATTCTTCCGGTGTCTCAGACGCTTCGCACGGTCCGCAATCCGCACTTTCCCACTTGCACTTTTCCGCGCACATCATCTCCATAAGGTCACTGGGTCGGGCCACGTTCACCGAAACTAGGCCGCACAGGACAAATAGATGGAGAAACATCGTCGCACCAGACTCTGGCCCAAATGCAAATACCAGTCAAAGAACGAATGTATATAGTAGGTATTTACGTGTATAGTATTCAGGTACAAAAGGATAATTACGTTTTAATAGTTTCCGAGTGGGTAATATAAACCTCAAATTATTCTTTTCCTTTATTTTTGGAATTTTGCAAACGGGTTTTAACAGAATTCTATTACGACAGGTTTTCTTGAAATTTATTTTGAAGACGACATTCAATTATTTGCTTGCCTTGTGAGTCGACATCGCCAGACTGATTCTATCAATCACTAACATATTTTTTTTTCATAAATTTTGTTTTTAAAAGATAAATAAATACTATTTCTGTAAATATTATTTTCATTTTAAAGAAGGTTTCATCAAAAATTAGAAACGAATTACATAAATCACAAAGATTCATAGAAAATATTATAATAAAAAAATATTAATTTGAGATAATAAATATAAAAAATTCCGAAAAAAGAAAAATTTTATTTTTTTGTTTTATATTATGCTAATTACAAAATAATGTATTGTTTTGTTTTGTGAAGTTCTTTGTATATTGCACTTGCACACATTTAATATCAATCACTTCTATAATTTAGAATAGCAGCCAATAAACATATTTAATTATAAGAAAATGTAATTGATTTGCAACAAAACTGTTTAACATTTTCAGTTCATAAAACGTCTTGTAATAGAACAAGAATTGGAATTTGGCAAATTATAATGATCTTATCAAAATTCAATACATTCAATAAAATTAAATTTTTATTCATAATTCCTAAGTGTTTTCTACATTCTTTACTTTGGGTAAGCAATGTATAAAATGCCGAATTCAGTGGCGTAGCTGCATGATGAATGGGACTACAAGTGTTGGGCTTGGCTTAGATCAGTGATGCATCTTCAATATTCAATATTCAATAGCAGTAAATATAAGTTTATTGAATAGATATCTTTATATATTTTGCAACTATCTAATCTAATGGTGACTTTTAGGTAATGTAATTTGGATTTCCATTAGCATTGTCAATATGTTGCAAAACAAGCAGTATTTTCGCATTTTATTTCCGAAAATGTAACACAAAGAAGAAGTGTATGGAGAAAATGCACGTTACATTAAAATTGGTTTACGAAATTTAAGGTGATAAGAATTGTGAAGACCTTGAATGCACAATTAGACCTTTCGTAGTTGATGGAAATTGCAAGAACTCTTGTCTGGTTTATAAACTATTCAGTCAGTTTTAAAAATAGAAAAGCTCGTCCGTAACATATACAAATTTAAACTAATATATTATGTACATGAACATAAATTTCATTTAGTTCAAATTCAATATATCTTCAAGTAATATGTATGATTAATTATGATTAACTTAAATAGTATAGATTAACAATAATAGTATTGTGAACAATAGAATAAGAGCTTATTAATATATTTTTGAATGACGTATTATTTGGCTCAATATCACTTTTGGCGTATGTTTTTATTATTTGAGAAAGAAATTCATTTATCTCGATAGCATTAGAGTATCAAATGTTACATTTGGCAAGCACAAATAAAGTCGCGAGATTGGATGGTTCAAATTTTAAAATGTATATTATTATTATCATCGCCATCAATATGATTGTATGAATCTTGTTGCTCCCTTTGTCCAGGCCGCCCACCGCGGATGACCTTGAATGGGGTGTTAAATATAGAAAACAAGAGTTACGACCAAAATAACCGGCGACATGTGGATCTGGCCGATGGCCAATGGGAGCGAAAGACTCGGATCTCTGTGTGTTTTTCGCTCGTCGCGCTCTCTTTTTTTCTTTCTTCGTATTCCTCGTTCTCTCATTATTACGTCTTACTCATTTCTCTTACGTCCACCAGGCTATTTGTTGCACTTCTTATTTAACATGTATCCAATTACCGGCGCGGACTAATTAACACATTTCCTGGCTGTTAAAGAGATAACGTCCATTTTTCACGCAGGTTCCATTTTTAGATAGGAATATCCATCTGGCGCTTTGATAATGCTCGAGCTTACATAACACTGGATTCGAAGGCAGAGGAACGAGCAGTGTTTTCAAAATTGCTTATGGAAATGATAATCTTACCAAGCCAATTTTGAAAACTCTTTGGGTGAGGTCGGTGAGGAACTGCCTCTTGTTCGGGTCATTCCTGTCGGAGGGTTTGAAACCCCTTTGACTCTCGATGACCTCGGTTATGCTCTGCGATTTCTTCAGGCCGTAATTGACTGCCGGAGATGGCCAGTAGTTGGATGTTGTAGGTGCAGAGACCTGCTGCTGTCGATTGCTGCTCTTCCATGTGAAAGAGCTGCTCTTGTTCATGGAGTAACTGCTCTGCTTGATTTCCCTCATCTTTGCACTCGGGTGGACCACTGTTTTTTTTTTGCAGATTCTCACCACTGGAGGCACATTTCGCGAAGATGATCCGCTTATCAGTAAAAGTATTGCAAGTTGGGCAACAACAGTAATAATACCGCGGATGCTGCTTAGGCGCACGTCGGTAGCAGCAAGCAAGTTAAGTAAGTAAGGGGCTCGCAGCGAACAGATTTGGAAACCGTCTGGACGTTTTCCAATTTACAACGAATGTTTGCTACCTATCAACGGCGTTCAAAGCAATCGGCCTTTGTTTATATTAAAAGTAACAAAAACATAGGAT
Organism: Nicrophorus vespilloides; assembly: GCF_001412225.1. Lineage (NCBI taxonomy): Eukaryota > Metazoa > Arthropoda > Insecta > Coleoptera > Silphidae > Nicrophorus > Nicrophorus vespilloides. The sequence goes on along the minus strand of NW_017100108.1, from coordinate 107,474 downwards.
CCTATCGCAGGAACAGAAAATAGGCAGCTATGATTCTCTTGATATGCCGTACTTTCAGCGCTCGTTACCAAGGACGATCAACAAGTTTTGTTCTCATCATTTTTATAACGCAAAATCCTAATATCCTCAATACTGTGCATGTGCGTACATTTACACAAATACGTGTTAAAAATAGCACCTATAAATTGTAACATAACTTCGCATCAATTTAATAGAGTCTAAAGTCCAGAATCTTCAATATGTTTACAACAATTTAACAATTTAAAATCAATTGTTTAAATTTAAAAAATATGTTTACAGAGGAACACTGGACCTTAACGAATTTAATCCATTCCAAAATTTCCGAATTCTTACTCGTATAGTAAAACATATTCAAAAATATACATAATCATTTTGCTTATCGAGCGAAATGCTCGTTAAGCGAGGTTCCACTATATATGACAGAGGTGGCCAAACTGTGGCTTGCGAGCCATTATATATATTTTATATTATGATTGAGATTTTTTTAAAACTATTATACCAAAAAATTTAGGCGCGGCTCTCAATATTTTCGGATAGGTAACAATAGCTTTTGCTGCAAAAATTCTGGCCACCCTTGGTATATGATATCAGTTCACCCTGATACTAGTACATTACTTTTCATACTATACTGATCAATTTTAATTTTCTTCAGTTTTTTTTATACGTTTAAATTTGGAATTGTTTCTGATTTTTTTATTCCTATTTTTTTTTTCCAAATAATGAATATCTTGAGAAACTGAATATATGAAATTAAATTATAATCGATCACGACAATAAAAATATTGTAGTCCTATGAGAGTTACAGCAATAAAATGTAAAAATATTTTGTGTAGTTGAAAAAATAACTTCCTTATTATTCAAAGCATTAAAATGATTGTATTTAATGGTTGTTGCAACTAATTAAATACAAACATGTATATATTTTAAGATACAGCTTATTAAAATAATATATTGCATAAGCCAAACACTAGTTGGACGCGAATTATTTATTTCATAAGAGTTGGCAAAATCATTCCTAAATTAAAGCATAACATTGAACAATAATGCCAGTAACTCAAAAGCATATAAATAATTTGATATTTTACATCTTAACTCTAAACGCTGTGTTGTTTTTATTATTACCCGTCGTCCTCCTTTAAGGCGGTTTCTCGAAGAGTGTCCTCCTTTTTGATATTTTATAGATGATATTAAAATCGATGACAATTGTCTGGTTGAAGAAATTAGAGACTAAATGTATATATAAATTTTGATAAATTAGAACAGTGGGAAAATCAACATGTTGAAATTGATAAAAGATGGATGGAATTATTTAATTATTTCAAAAATGAACACATACCATATGTGTACATTGTACTGCCCTGAAACTTATGCACTTGAAAGAGTTTTTTCAATTGGTAATGATTTTTCGACAAGTGAGATATCAATATTGAATGTCGATACTCTACTGCAGCACTTACCGTAAAATTTTATATTATTCATAATTTAATCTGAAATTCGCGATTAATTTGATTTTTTTTTCATTAAATGTTTTAATAATTATTGGAATTGTGAATATTAAATATTTCTAGTATATTAATTTAGGAATCTAAATATAACTTTTATCAAATAACTTAAATGTGTAAATCCGAATTCACCAAAAATGTGAAGTGTAAATGCTTCAGTTCAAACTATCTGGATTTTGCACAAAAACAATATATTTATATTTTATTTTTCTCATTTGATAATATTTCAATGTAACAAAAAACATAGAATTCTTTTATAAAACATTAGTTTCTTGATCCTCTCAATCATCTTATACTTTTGCACAAAATGAGAAATATTTTATAACTGAAATTATTTTGGTTTCCTTTCTTCAAAGAATTTAATTATATTAGGCTGGAAATAGTTAACAGCATTTTGTGAGGCGTTTCGAAATTACATTTATTATGTTCATGGAGTTTCAATATTAACAGAATAGATCAAATAGATATATAATATATTTTTAAAATATAGATTCCAAAATATTAAATGCATCTAAAAACATATTTGTCAAGATTATAATGCGGGAAAATGGTTGAGAAACGTTACTATAGAATTGAAAACACGTTGCATATTTGCCAATGTTTGTTTAAATTTTTTCGTTTAAATGTTGAATACAAATAGCAATAAATTATTTTAGTTTATAATATAAAACTTACATATGTAAGAAATATTGATTTCTAATTTAATAAAAATAGAGCTATGAATGTAGTAGGTCGTTTTATATGTATTGATTATTGTTAATTACATCATTGAAATAATTTAATAAATTCTTACTTGAATGAATTTTGATTTATTTATAAAGAATTAATATGTATGTTTGTTGTTTTTTTTTGTTAATGTATTAAAGTTTTATTAAAACATATTTGTATATATTGTAAAAAATATTTCTTTCGAATAAGAATTGATATCAAATTTTAAAATACTAGTAATTTACCTGTTTCTATTTAGCATTTACGGATAAAATAAAATCTCAATAATTTTGAATGTCCTGATTCTCACCATACCATAGGAAGGAACAGCTCTCAAAAAGCTGTAAAAACTTACCAATGTAATCGAAACGAAATGAAGTAAATTCTCATTTATAGCTACATCAACATATTCCAAATCTTTAACTATTTAAATTAAATTGTAAGTTAAATTAATAACATGTTTATGACTTGAATACGAGGTGCGGCATACCATGTTTTTCACTAATAATTCTTCGAGGATGTGCTACGAAGAACATTTCGAGTTTATTATTTCGAACTCTAAATTTAAAGACCTGTTTATTATTGGTGAGAGAGACCGGAGAAATAATAATCTCATAAGTAATTTATAACATCGTTGCATTCGTTGTGCATAAACAAATTGGTTCAGGCCTGTAATTTCTACCAGCTGGCAGAATGAGGGTTGCAGTGGCGGGGAGGAGGTGTAACGGAGTGAAACAGAGCTGACGGACGAATATAGAACGGCGAGAGGCGAAGCCAAAAAACCTACATTAAATACATTATTCCTCGGCTTCGGGATTGCGAGACGTTAGAACTATATGTAATCGTGAAAATTCATGCGAAAACTAAAGTGCTTTTATTTTTCGCATGTTTCGAGAAAAAAACGCAGCAATATTCATGCGTATACTTCAACATTTATATGCAGTTTTAATGACTTACAAGTTTAATACACACGCATTAGAACGCGTTTCATAAAATTTTGATGTATTTTCGTTTTTTAATGTGAACAGAATTAGAAATTAATTATAAATAAATATAGAAATAAATGTATTTAAATAACTTTAATATATTTTTCAATTCTATGTACTTCATTAATTATAAAATTTCGAGCGCAAAAACCGTATTTATGAGACTCTATATAAAAATACTCTCTGTTAAATAATAATGCCGGATCTCAAATCTACTGATTCTTTTTACAGACATAGAAAAATAAATCACGTTTGATGATTTAAAAGTTATTTTGACATACATTTCAGAAAAAAATGTATTATGTTTATAAAATCTAAATTAAAATCTTCCTGTCTTCTTTTGAACCTTTTTTTTAATGATTCGATAAATATATAACATTTTTATATTATTAAACTGATTTCATTCAAAATAGAATTCGGAGAAGTTTATACAATAATTCAGTATTTAAGAGTTTAAACAAGAAAACCAATGTGGAATAAATATAATATCAAGCTTACGTCAATTCGTGCTAAATATATATTTTTAATATTACAAACAATAATTGAGAAAAATAAATGCAATATAGAACTTACGTCAATTTGTGCTAAATATATATTTTTTGTTATAACAATTTATAGTTAAGCCAAAGTTCATGAAATATGCATGAAAGTTGCTTGGATGAATAGTTTTAATGAACATATAAATAGTTTCAACATTAACATTATTAACATAACTTTTGTTTGAATTTTTCTTTATTTTTTATTTATAATTGTTTGTGCATTTTATCAAATAACTTACTATCAAATTATATCAATATTTTCTTATTAACATACTGAATTTCAAAGATTGTCAGACCGACGTTTTCGTATTGTATTTTAATTCGTGTATACTTTATTTCTTACAATTTTACGTTATGTCTAACAACGAAGCCTCAATATAACGAACAATTTTGTAAAAAAAAAGTCATTTATTTGTTAGGCTAATGCATCATTCTAATCCTAACACGTTGGACACGTCAAATCCTGTCAAAGTTGTGTATGTTAGTATTTTTTTGGATTTGAAATATTATATTATGAATACTTGACGTTTTGCATGCATATGTAAGCCAGACCTCTAAAAATACATTAAAATGGACTAGCAGGTTAAAATATCATAGAATTTGGATCACATTTAGATAGCACGCTCTGAAAATTCATTCACAGAGTACAAAGCAACTAAATATTCCTGTAGTATTTTAATATATACTAATTATATAATCCAGCATTAATAGTTATAATATAATTAATGACATACTATTTATTTATTACGAAAATTTTCTATATGAACTGATTTCTTTAAAGTTTGTTTATTATTATATTTTATTCTTTGTAAGAAAATTTTCATCAACAATATCTATCTATATAAGAAACATCGAAGAAAACAGTAAGATTGAATGTCAAACACATTTACGTATATCTATGAGTTAAAACATTCTTAATTAATACGTTTTCATGATTTCAAATGACTTTAAATAAAAGCAGCCTATCTGCTCCTATTATTAGGTAACTAAGTGATTTTGTTATTTTCTTCAATTGTAAAATGTAACATGATGCATCAAATAAATAATAAATGTCAATAATTAAGAAACATATACTAGATTTTTTGAAATCGTTACATTCCGACACAGAATTATATACCTCAGTTCATTTTACCTCTTATAATGAAGCGATATTATATTAAAAATCCAAAGGACGGCACTAGTCAAAACATAACTTATTTAACATACCAACAGAATCAACGTATATTTCTTTTATATTTGTTTTAGTTTACTTACAAAAATAAGGTCGTTATAATTTATTGGAGTGACAAATGTACATAATATTCGCAGTACTTAAGTACATGTAGCGCCATCTCTGATATAAACACGACAACTATTAAATCAAGTAACGCAGATGGCGTACATTACAGAAACACTCTTCGTAACATATTCGATAAACGCCAAGTTGGAATAAGTATTAAAATATATTGTTTTTGCAGTTAAATGATGATTTCAAATTCGTATATCAAGCAACTTATAAATTGAAGCTTACCTGCTCGTCGTCATCTTGATGGTTCTGTTGGTGCAATTGGTGAAGTTCCTGGATCATCTGAAATTCTAGCTATATAAAATCCGTGATATATTTAAAACAAAAATTTATTAATTAGATATGCAATTTCGAATATACCTTCGTTTTGAAGTCCATATTGCCACCCCATTCGTTTGTCTGAAAATTTGATGGTGTTTTAGAACAATCTTCATTGGCTTCCTTAACTTCTTGCTTCTGCGCAAATAAACTCATAGTAATGTCAGTTTCCATTTCCATTGAACTTACCGCAACAGGCTCTTTTGATTGAAACGCGCTCTGTTCCTCCGCATCGAGTCTTGCCTCTTTCAGCTCGGAATCTTTCTCTGCATAAGTATCCAAATCCGAAATAATCTCTTTCAGCGTGTTCTTAATCTTTTCCTCCTTGATTTCCGCTATCGGCAGTGGTTCATAAGGTTTTGGTGGGGTACTGATAGTACTGGTATTAGTAGTGCTTAGTAAAGTGAAGGGTTTAGGACCGGAATTGAAGTTTCTAACAGGAACTGGATCTTCTATAATATCTGATATGTTTATAGGTTTTATACTATCTACGGGCAGTAGTGGTATCGCGTAGGACTTCTGTACGGGTTTCTCTTTCGCTTCTTCTTCGTTCTTGGCACCATTGGATAACTGTTGCGCCAGTTCGAAGGATTTCGGAGGCTCGAAGGGCTTCAACGGTTCAAAGGGTTTCAGTGCTCGCACTTTGTCTTCCTAAATAAAATTTATATATTTTTCTACTGATCTGTTTGTCATTGTCTAGGATTCGTAATTGAAGCTTCAGAAACCTGAAATAAAATACTGGAAATGTGTCGAAAAATGCTCTCGACTGTCTGATTCGTAATTTAACAAATTTTCATTCGTCGTTAAGGAATACGTTTGGAATTGGGTATTTTTTTTCTTAGAAATCTGAAGCTTCAAAACGTTACAAAACATAAAGAGGAGAAGTGAAAAGCTATATAGAACTGAGTTTGTTTGTTAACATTTTGAAGCTCAGTTTTCTGGAAGTAACGAAGAGTGTAGTTGTAGTAAAAAAAGTTCAAGAAGAGTTCCATTTTTTTTTATTATTAATAATTGCTTGTCTTTAAAGTATTACATTTGGAGAAGGACAAAATAATGTATGTTCCAAAAACATTCCGAGATTAATCAAAGCGCATATAAATATAATTTTTTTTAAAGGAAAAAATAATGTAAAGCGTCAGTTCTATATAACTTTTTCAGATATCCAAAAGGTCAAGTCTTTATCTGATCAAGTCTATATACAAAGTGTCTTTTATAGGTGAATTCGATTAGAATGAGAGGGTATCACATAATTATTACGTATATAATGAGAGTATGGACGAATATTAAAACAAGAAGAGAATGAATAGAGAGAGATAGAGAGAAAACAAATAAAAATGCAGATTAAGAGAAGAAGAGTAGTTGGTGATGGCATGACGTGTCGGTTCAAGATTCGTAAACCTCTTCGTATTCGGAGACCTCTTCGGATGAGAAGCTTTGCGTGGAGGACATTTTTGTAACCTTACTACTGCTCGTGCTGCTTACCGATTGTGAAACCGATTGCATCACGCTGCAGCTGCTCGTCGACTCCTGGGTGCTCGACGAGTTCTCAGTTTCCTCCTTCATTTTAGACACCTGAGTGCCCTCGAAGGAGGCGCTCTTCTCTGACATCTTCGTGTGGCCAAGATCCTTGTGCGACTAAAATCAGATAAAAAACACGTTATGGTTAATTATCACTGGAAATTGGCTATTTGTTTGTGCATTAATTTCGACGGCGGAAGTCCTTGGTGGTCTTTCAAGTGAACTCAAAAAAAGTAAACCCATCTGAAGTAGACTGAGAATTTATAGGGAGCGTGCTCGTAATTGGATATTATACGAGAAGGTGTGACACTTTAATACACCTTTTAATTGGCATTTACTACCTTTGCCAAGTGTTGCAAGCGTTAATTTCTTCCTTCTCTCTCCAACACCGCTGTCTCGGAACGCTTACAAATACAACACTCGTGTAAACATTTCTCGAACACATGCATCACTACATCCAACATCGTCGTGATTCATTTTGTTCTCTCCATATTTGCAGAGTTGTGCTCACCTCGGACAGAGTGGTCTGCTCGTTGGATTCCGACTCCTCCTCCCTCACCAGCGCAGTTCCGGTACCGATCTGTGCGAGCGCCATATCTTGCTTCTTCCGTATCCGGTTTTCCTCGTCCTTCCGCCTGAAACAATATCGGAAAACTTTACAAGCGTGAGATCACGGGATCCTAGCGTGTCGATGAACTTTTATGCAAGCAGTAATTTTAGCGAGATCATAATTGCTGCGCGCCGAGAATAGAATTTTTCAGACATTAAGAAGCCTAACAAATAAAACGAGCCTAGCTCAAAAAAAAACAAACAACAACGAAGAAAAAAAAAGAATAAAAAAAGACGAAAACGAATGGGGATAGATCGTCTCTTCCTATCCGTTTTAGAGCCGTCCAATTGGCGATCCGCCAACATTCGACTTCAAGCTAAATGAACTCGCTGCGTGCACAATTGCCAGCTTACCACAATTAATAACAAATAATTAATAATGAGCAGTCGCTACTCTGGAATTGCGACAACGTTCGTCACGCGAGTGCGAGTTTTTCTTCCCCCATTTGACTTCTTCCATTGGTGCTCCAATGCTTAAACGATCTCGAAAGTACTCCACGAGCCAAATGCTATTTATACGTGATATACTGTGTGAGGGAATTGCGGAAGTGGACATTTGCTTTTTGGAAAAGAGACAATAGCGAAAATCGATCGTGTTTAAAAGCTCTGGCCCTCTGCCAAATCCGATCTTCCATGCAGTTTTCTAACAGAACATTAACAGCAGAAATTAACAACCCATCGAAAGGAATTGCTCCCATGGAAATACGCTCATTTTAATACGTATTTATATACTTATACGTATTGGTCGGTCTTGAATCTAAATTATTTCAAGTTGCAATGAATTCCTTCAGGATGTTTCATTTTTATTTATAAAATATCACACAACAAATCCTTGCTCTTAATACGAAATTAGATCCACGCTTTTGTTCTCGGTGCCATTACGCAAAAATACAGCAGGAAAGGAAACAAAGTAGGTGGAAAGGCAACAAATTAAAATTCTTTGCATTCGTCTTAAAATTACAACAACAAAAACTAACATTTTGTAATATTTAGTTGACCTCGCATTCTGATTCTATTTTGAACTGATATTTGGTTGTTGCATAAGACCGTTCAATTTTTAAAAGATATACATTAAAAAAAAGCAGTTAATATTAAATATATTGTCCATTATTTTGTATCACTATGGCTCAACATTTAGACAATTTCATAATGCCATCTTTCCAGAAAGCTTTCTTTACCTTCTGGAGCGTACCCATGTGTATGCTCAAATTTACCGATCCTAAAATAATTTTTACACAAAACGAATGGTAGATGCAAATTGGCCACTTGAGTCACTCTACACAGGGTCACAAAATAGATAGCAAAATTAAATAAAATTTACACCAAATTGTATCTATAACTGTACGCTACAACTTATAGTCAAAAATCACCTTGTACAAACTTGTACACACCAAAATACGAAAAGCCAACAACCCAATAATTAAAATAAAATGAATAAAATATGTATAAATCAGATTTATGAATTGAACACAAACATACAATAGATAAATACATAAACAGTAATAAGGACTAACAAATCCACAAAGAATTAAGATAAAGTTGAATTTCATCCAAACATGATGATAATGATGTTTATATCAGCATTTGCAATAAATGGCATTATGTACATTCAAACATTCACAATTGAATTCTTCCATAATTTCTAAAAAAAATTGAAACTGTTGGATAAATTAACAATCATTTTCTATCTTTAAAATCGAACAGTGATAACTGTATAAAACATCATCATCATAGATGATCATATGATACAATAATCAAAAAGAATATTAACAGAAAATGTCATTCCATTGTCCACGATGTGAGATAAATTTTAGTTTTAGATACACTGTTCATCAAATTGGTACTAAAAACTCTTGTTAAATGTGTTTCAATATATTCAATAATATATGAAGAACATTTTATAATAGAGACTCGAAAGAGAACTTTAAAAGAAGAACAAGTCAATATGCTAAAAGATAATATCAGTCAAGATTGCATACTGTTAAGCCTAAGAAGTAAAAATTACATAGGAACATAGCTTACAAAATAGTGAATTATTCGATAAGCTTCTTTTAAATTTAGCAATGTTTGTCTTAACCAATTTACTTGAAAAGATATATTTATATAAAAAAAATAATAAGTTCCACACTATTACACATTTATTATAACCATTAAGACTTTTCAAGAATATTCAGTTAAAATCGTCAAAAAATTACATGTTTTTAAGATCACAACCAAATCACGTAGTCTGTGTTTCAAATCAAGTGCTTTTTTTGCATAGATATGGAATGAGAAAAATGAATGTAATTGTTTGTTTGATTATTAATATTTTAGATATCAATTGAAATGTGATTGATAACACTAATGATTGGCTACTCTAATTTTAAAATAAATCAACAAATCTTTAAGTAAGATGCTTCTAAATGCAAGATTATTGGTTTCCGTTTTAGATGAAGTCAACAATACATCTACATTTATTGTTTGTTTACCTTTGAAACACATCCCACAGAAAATAAGTAAGAAATATTAACAGTGAATATTTAACGTCGGAACTGAAAGCAGAGAGAAATTCTATTTTAAATCCATTGAGCCTCTTTTTCCGCGCTTCCGCGTTATTATTATATGCATATTTTTTTTCCGTATATTTCTTTTTTGACGTTGCTTCTTTGTGTCGTTTGGTGGGTGTCCGTGATGTTTCTTCCGGGTTTCTATAAATGTTCCGATTCAAAGTGCGATTTAAGCCGCACGCCTGTAAAACAAACTTCGACGCAGTGGGAATATTAAACGCAACATTTGCTCAGCAATTACTCAAAACTTGCATAATTTGTCTCAAAATCGTAAATCTCACTAGCGCGGAGCGACCGAAGAGATTTCTATAAATGAAATTTGGGTTACGATTGCCAGACTTTGGCACTGGCGGCATTTCTTTTTAAATTATTTTTTTTTAATAAAATAGCGAGGAAATCAAAATGTCGTTGTCGATAATGTCGACGAAAACGATCTCGCACAACTTCGTTGCGTTTCCAAAACCGAATTTATTCTTGCGTAAATTCGAGTTTAATACGCGTCGGAAATGTGTTTACACAAGACGCAACTGACAGGTTGACATCTTTGAAAATAACATTTTGGTTAATGAGACTGTAGACAAGTTAATAAGCCACTCACCCAGCCACCTCGCGATTTCCGAAACCGAAGAAGCTAAAACCCAATGTCCAAAAGTAACTCAGCCATTCCGCAAGCATGCCTTGAGAAATAAAGAAGATGAACAAAAAAAACAAAGATGATGAAGCTACGACGGGTTTATAGTTCCCGCCTTTGCTGCACCACTATCGCCTCGATCGTTACTTGAATCAAGAAGAAAATCACAATATGCAAATACATTGTTTTGTTTTCGTGCACTATTTTCTTCTTCTACATAATGAGATGCATAATATTGGAGCGACACTAATCTAAATCATTTACCGAATGGCGTTGTTAGTGATCCAATTTCGGATTGGAGCGATTTGGGACAAGCGCATGTCAACCTTAATAAACACCGATCCAATTGCTTTCGTCCATTCATTACTGCGCCATAAAAACGTAAACATCATTTAAATAGATCCATTTTAGTATCAGATTACACAGCTTTTACAACTCATATGATTGTCCTTGCCACCCAAACTTTCATTATAGACTTAAATTATATTCTAATTACCCAATAAAAGAATAATTATCCAATATAATTTATACTATTCCGAAATACTAAACTCTTACATCTTGGATCAATTAGCTACGATTAATTACATACATATGTTAAATACAGTCACATAATTTACACATTATTGCTTTATGTTTTTAAGAATCCCCGCGCATCCGCCATATTTAATAGAAAAATTAGAGACTACGTCTTTCATATATCATCTCTATTGCTGATTTTCATTTAGTTTCTATACGAAATTCATAACCACATAAATTAATTACAAAATCTAATTTAAAGTAAATTATAACTGATAATACATATTTAATATGTATATGTAAAACGTGTCTAAGATGCATTTATATAATAATATATATCTAATTACATTGAATTTCATTTAGTATTATAAATTATTACGAGACTCATGATAATTCCTGTCTTTCTTCATTTCTTGTTAGTTATTGATTATCAATAAACACAAATATAATAAATATAGTTTTCTGAAAACTAATTCAATAAAATTAATAAATCGTTGGAAATAATATCTATCTAAATTAACATTTTTATTAGATATTTGAAACATAGTTGAAAAAAAGTAGTAATATGTCAGAGTGGTAACATATGTTAATTATTAAATATCATTTTTTAAGAGTTTTCTTTTTTTATTCATACATGAATAAAAAAGGAAACTTTTTTTTATGTTTTCATTTTTATTAAATTTTTAAAGGTAACTTTACCAAGTCTAAAAAGAAGTTAATAGTATTATTGATGAATTTATAAAAGAAACTGAGAATAAGAACCCAAAAAACACTATAATTATAAAGAAATAATACACATCTGTGGCCAATAAATAATATACATCTCATTTAATAATAAGTGTATAGATCATTCACAAATTGAATTAAACGTTATAGTTTCCTAAATTCTTATTAATTGTGCATATCTACATAGTTCTGTTAATGAATTTGTCTGCACAATGTTTATTTATACAACAGTTTACTTTTCAGAAGAATGTAAAACGTTTTCTTTCCCAAGATAAATCAGTTTCCATCGTCACACAACTATGTTTTCTTTGTACTGAAAACGACGCCTCCATCCGAAGAGCAATTAGCTCCGCTCGTTAAACTTTTCTTTTATCACCGAAGCACGGGTACAGCTCGATGCTATTTCCGGTCCGGACCCCGAACCCGTTCGCCAAAGCCTCCTTACATAACAACAACGGCTCTCCTTATATTCCTTTTATTCCTTCTAATATTAAACCTCGGGTCTTGCACTCTCCACCAGCCGACTGTCTCTCGAGCATCGGAACTTTGTTGCAATCCAATTTACCAGCAATCAATGTCACCATTGCAATTTAGAGCGGTAATTAACGTCGCGCTCGGTGCGGTTTCGCAACCAATCCGGCGAACGCCCATCCGGTTGAAAACGGCTGAAATGAAATGCGCAATCCGCTACATCAGCATTCGTAAAATCCTCTGTTCTCACTTTTCGGCCAGCATTTCTAAACGGATTGGCCGAACAAACAGGCATATCTGTGCCAAATGTAAATGGAACCATTCATCTTTCAAATCGAAAGTACAACACAAACGATTTAAATATCCAATCCAAACAGTATTTTAGCTCATACTTTCCTCAACAAATCGTTAAAGAAATATACATAAGAAAGTTAAACTTACATATTTACTGTACTGAGTCTAAATCTAGTCTAAATAGTTTTATAACTCAATTATGTTTAAAGTGCAACAAGTTTTAACAACTGCCAAACTAATATAGATAGAATTATGGTCACTGACATATCTTGACATTAAATCAACTATGAAATGAAACATTTAAATTATTTCTATTATTTATATATGAACAGATAATATAATATGCTAAATCTAATGATATGAAATGCTACTACTACTTAGATTTTTTTCTTGTACTTTCTTCATTATTATTTACTATTTTCATCTTCACATTTTCCAAGTACAATTATTTAGGATACTGATAAGTATTGGGTTGTTCGGATATTTCCTGCGACTTATGCACAATTTAACACACAAAAATTTCGTCATATCAGCCCTTATAATTATTTTTCACAAAAAACCTTGTAAATTCTGGGAGGATGGAATATTTAATTTTCGTGAAAGATGAAGAAAAAATATTTTTTTTGGGTTGGCAAGAAAGTAATCTCAGTTTTGTTGTATGAAATAAAACTCTTTTTTTACACACAAGGAATATACTTTCATCAATTAAATATTTTCTATTTTTGACAGCTTCATGATTCCGCGCTTATATAACTTCTGGACCTTATCGACAAATAACTGATTCAAGTGTCATCCATAATTAGTGATAGTTTTACCATTCAAAGAGTTTTGTAAACATAGAAATAAATTGTAATCCGATGGTGCAATGTAAGGGCTATATTGGATCACTTCTAATCAGGCACCAATAATTTTCCATGAGTTACCAAAGATGTGCAAGGATTTGTATTGTCTTTGTGAAACAACATTTTCCAATTCTGGCCGTTTTTGTTTGATTGCTTCCTCCAGTTTCATTAGCTGTTTACCGTAAATCTGAATTGATGGATTGATCGTTTGGTTTCTTTTATATAGCCAAAATCCCACCAAATAACATGTTCTATTTGATGTTGATTTATCGCGCTTGGATCATAATCGTTTTCGATTGAAGTAGACAAACCATTTTTCATCACCAGTGATGATTGATTTAAAAAAAGTGAATATTTTACCTTCAGAATTGATTATTTTAAAACTAATCTCTGATAAGTGCATTCTGTTAAACAATCAACATCATAAACATCACATATTTCTGTATGAACCTCAGGAGCCTCAATTTAATTTTATTTATTCATTAAGATCATATAAAATTATTACAGTAAAGCAAAGTTAGTACATGATATTGTATTACATTTATATTCTGTTTGCGAATTTAATCAATGTTAAAATTAGACGCAGAGTACGAAAAAAAAATCGCGCATGAATAGTTGATATTATTAATTCGTTTATGAAAGAGATCCATTAAACATTCTTTCTAAAAAGGTTATTGCCCTGAGATCATTTTACATACAAGCAGTGATTTTATTTTTAATGTGCCCGAGTACAACGGGTCTATTTTTACTTTTCGATTACCGGGTGGAGAGTTGAAAAATATATACATATATATTTACACAAAAAAAGTTTGTACATATACAAAAATAAGTGCTGTTTATTTTTTCACAAACTTTTTTTTAGTTATTTTTATAAATAAAATAAATGAAGTTTTTGTCGGCCGCCTGCTGAAAAGCCAAGGCAATTTTTGAACGCTTCTCCTTTTTTATTTTTTTTTTCTGTTCGGCAATAAAAATCTTTTTATACGTTCCATGCTTCTTGCATCTGTTTCGTTAATGGCCGTTTTAGATGCGATGCATCATCTTTAATGATCGCATATCATATTGTTGAATTTATTAATAACTAAATGGCTGATACACAATTAATCTTTGGGGGATCTTCAAAATTTCTAATAAATAAATTTAACTTTAAAATTATAAAAATACGCTCTAAATTTAATAACTTTTTCACTATGACAATCACGTCATCATGAACTGATCAAATCTTAATCAGTTAAATTATTTTTTGTATTAAACTGAAAATGAGGTCTAAGCTGAAAAAGTAATTAAATTATATTAACTCATAATAAAATTTAATTTAATCGTTAGTAATTATTAAAGGGACTTCATATTAAATTTGTTATTTACAAACTATTAAAGTTAGTAAACAATTACTACATAGTGATCGATTATTAATTACAATATTGTAAATTTGTTGACATGAAATACTAATAAACATTGTGAATAAATATTTTTATATATCTAATATAATTATTAAAATTCTACACTTTAAGTTAACATGGTAAATATACTTCTCATTATCTATATTTCACTATAGGGTTTGTCGGTTTATAAAACCCGGTTTTTTTGAAGAAATTTATAAAATTCTAAAATCGGGTTCTTTCAACTAAAAAAAACGGTTTTTGATCTTAGGCTAATATAATTTTTTGTTACTGATGCAAAAGAAGAAAGCAATCTACTAAAATATATGTTGTAGAACAGTGATTCTCAAACTTTTTGGTCCGCGGCCCACTTTTGAACATAAAAAGTTTCTGCGACCCCCTTTTGGATATAAAACTAGGGCCCCCTTTTGGACATAAAAATTTC
The DNA here is from genome assembly GCF_001412225.1 of Nicrophorus vespilloides. Taxonomy (NCBI): domain Eukaryota; kingdom Metazoa; phylum Arthropoda; class Insecta; order Coleoptera; family Silphidae; genus Nicrophorus; species Nicrophorus vespilloides. The sequence continues at coordinate 92,138 of NW_017100108.1, read as the reverse complement.
CTGCGACCCACCGAAAAATGGGTATGTATAGAAAAACAACCAGGATTGTCATTAATACGACCCATAGTTTGAGAATCACTGCTGTAGAATACAAATATGCAAACATAAACGTTCTTTAAATATCAAATAAACTTTTTGAAATTAGGGACGTTCGTGTATGTGCGTGTGAAACAAGTGTATTCCGTGGAACGCGGTGCTTACAACAAATTCTTCGCCAAAAACGTCCATTAGGAAGAAATTTTACAACAATGAAAAAAAATGTCTGTTACTAGTATTAAATGCAACTTTTTTGTGCACGTAGTAGATGAGATAATATTGTCTTTTTCTGGAAATTTTCTATCTAAAACAAGGACCTGTTTGAGCAATAGATCTATAGACATTCTTTCCTTTTAAAAATTATATTTTCCTAGAAAAATAAGAAATAAAGTAACATTTTATACTATGGAATAAAATTGATTTAGTTATACTTTTATATAATAATATAGAAGTTTGTTTTGTGAGTTTCTATTTTGTTATTATTTTAAATTTTAATCAATTTGTCTCTATTTTTCAGGAAATTTTTTTTAAATCGGTTTTTGTATAAACCCTATTTCACTATAATTAAAAATAATCCTCAATAACAATAGTAACTAATTTATTTAAAAATAACATATCTAAGTATTACCCTATCTGAAACTGTCATTTTATCTACAATTTTTTTTTATAATAATTTTTTTCAAATAAATGAAATGCATGTATAATTTATTATATAAAATGTATAAATATTTAAAATATAAATCAAGATTTCTTTGATGTATAAATCATAAGTTGCCAAGATTGAAATTTTGGCAACTGATAAATGAATCTGACAAAAAGTAAATGCAGATAAAAACAGAAACCTTCATATTTATGTTTTCAATCTATTTCCGCAATTTCTTTATTGCATCGCTGTGAAATAGATTACTTAGATTATTTGCAAAGTAAAATTTCAAAACAAATTAAATTTTATTTTTATTAAAAAAAAGTTCGTTTTTTTCTCTTTTTGTAGAGTTTTAATGTCCTCGTTTAGTCCGGGATATTGACGGATCCAATTACTCTTACTAAATGAGGTATTGTGGTAATTTAATTCATTAGTAATTGATATTACAAAACTCCAGTGATATAACACTGTGTCTCTTAAAATAGGTGTTTTACATCAAACAAAATGATCGACCAATCAAATAGACGCTGACAATCTATATCTTGCAGGATAAACATCTGATTGGCGAATGCTCATCACGATTCTAAAGCAGTTGGCAACAACAACAATGTACATTATTATTCTTTTTCTGTTTCTTTTCGTCGCTAATCCTTGTTCTCTCCCGGTTTATATGTTTCGCGACTGCAGCCAAAAATATATATTTACACGTCGGACTTTATTGCTGCCATCGTTTCGAAATAATGAAAAAAAAAACACTCGCCGTGCACGCATGCAATCCTGATGCGGTGCTTAAATTACGAGCTTGTTAAATGCGAAAGCGCGGTTGCCGCTTTTCATCGCGCTAAGATTTCACGAATTTTTGATGGAATGAGAAATGTCCATACACAAAGTTGGCCGCTGTCCACATCAAACAAAAAAAACATAATAAGAAAAGCACGCATTTGCACGGAAAAATAAATAAGTAAATAGTGTAAATAACAAATTCGAAATAAATCCCGTTGTTGAGAAGCGCGCTTAAATTTAGATAACAGGGATCTTTCGTAATTGGAGCTTTTTTTCGGACTCTTGTTTGTCAGTTTTCTTAGTCAATTCTGTTATGTAAAAAAAACGCGCGCACTAAGCACAGGATTGACTTTATTTATTCTGGAACTATTTTCGAGTTACGTTACAGGCACCTCAACACAAACAATCTACTCACTTGTTTCTGGGCTCAGAAATAAAACCAAACAAAGTTTGGTTTAATTACTTACAACGTTCTGGAAATAGATGTTCGCTTTTTCTTTTCAATACAAACTAATTCGACTCGATTAAGAAACTCGCTAATTAAGTGTTAAACATTTACACATCTAATTATTTCCTGCAATATACTTAACCAAAATAAACTTCTTTTAATGATTCTAATTATATTCCAACGCATTTATACAAGCATCACAATATCAACATTTTTTAACTTTACTTCATCTTCTAATATTTTATTTTGGACATGTTGGTGATTTACGAATTCGCTATTTTCGTCGATAACTTAAACTTCCTTCATCCCTTAATAACTTACTTTACTTCCTATTAATTATAAAAATTTACTGTCCGTTTTTTGATGACAAACATTTAAATTACAACAAATGACAAAAATGAAAGGTTAATATCATTGTAGAAAAAATCTTCTATTTTTTCTCTTTATGTCAAAAAATATTTACAGGTCAAAAATGACATTTAAAGTTTTATTAATTTGATTTTATACATTTGATATTGTTTTATTTGTTATATTGTACAGTAATTATATTTATGTTGAAGTCTAAACTTCTGAAATATTGAAAATAAATGTTTCATAGAACAAAAATTATAATTTTCACAATTCAATAAGTTATAATAATAATTGATCTAAGATTAATAATATTTTTATTACGAACAAAAACATATTATTCCATCCATTTTTTAAATAGAATTTTACTTGTGCTATCTGTCACCATGGTAATTTTACATCATAAAATAACATCTTAATAAAAAAAATATTTGAAATATAATTGATAATTTAAAATGTAAAATAATTTCTATGACTAAGAAATACTAAACCAATTAAACATAGTTTATATGTGTCATTAACAATTTATTTTGAAGAATTATGTTATCCTAAAATTAGTTCTTACAGCTGAGATTTATTATATTTCTATCATAATGTCAATGAGGTTTCATATTAAAATATTTCGCTCGAAGTTCGATACACGTTTTCAAAATAGATTATGTTTAACTCTTCATTAGATTATGTTCTGATTTAACATAATTTTGTTATAATCTATTATATGATTGGTTATTGCAAATTTAAATCTAAACTTATTTTACTTTTTTCCTTTATCTCGCTTTTTGTCTAATATAAATGGGACGCTTTGAAATTGCGAAATGGAACGAACAAAAATATACACTTATATATACGCACGAGATTTTATTTTATGTTCGTATCTTCGATTATTTTCTGTTTTGTTTGCTCGCTCTCCTGTACTAATTTTTACTTACTGTACTATTAGATTAGTTAAGCTTTTCATTTTACTGCTGATTCGATATTTTTTTCACACGATATATTAATTATATTTTTCTTTACTTACGAAGTTTGTGTTGTTGTGTAGAGGATTTCGTTGGAATCTGCGAGCTAAGTATAAAAGGGGCCGGTGGATGACTAATTCCGTCTGGGCGTCGGGGCTGACCGACGTCCGATGCGAACGCAACCGACGCCCGACGTCCGCGCTCAAATCTTTTACAAACTTAGACGGTTTGCTCTTCAACTTTCCTCTAGAGACAATAATTTATAACAAAAAAAATTGTATAATGTATATATTTATTTAAATAAACTTCATTTTATATAATATTTAACAGTATAAATAGCCATTTAGTAAAGTATAGTCAATTAATAAAAAGCAATAAAATTATGATGTATATAATTATTTGTAATAAATGGAATACCTCAGTCTGCACTTTTAAATTCTTTTTCTTTATATTACAGCCTATACAATAAAATGATAAATAAAATTAGGTCCATGCTGATATACATAATTTGGTTGCTTTTAACGAAATATGTTAACAATATTTTTTTATTTAATTTAATGATTCGATTAAAAATACAATTATATAGACCAAGGCTTCCCAATCGCAATTGTCTAATGTCCGAAAAGTGAATAATATTTGTATAAATAAATTAATAACGTGCCACCCTTATAACCCTTACAAATTTCACAAAACGCGTGCAAATATGATAGTCGAAAAAACAATCTAAACATACAAAATAAATTAAAATCACATGCAATAAAAGCATAAAATAATTATATATTAATTAAAAACCATTAAAACGTTTTTACGATATTACGATTGCTTTTCCTCTTTAGGCTCTTTTACTTCATCCACTACTTGTGCTGCTACCTCTGCATCTTTAACTTCATTCATCTTTTCCTCAGCTTTTCCAACTTGTGCTTCAACTTGCTTACCTTTTTCTTCTGTTTCTGATATATCTTCTGATTTTAATGTCTCTTCTACTTTCTCTAGTTTTTGTTCAGATTTTTCTGTATATTCTTTTAACACTTGCTTTTCTACTGCATCTTCTTTTACTTCAATCTTATCTACTATTTTTTCTGTTTCTACCACATCATTTGTTTCTATAATTTTCGCTTCTGGTTCTTTTATTTCTTCAATCTTTTGGTTGACTTTTTCGACTGATTCTTCTACTTTATTTTCTTTTGCTACTCCGACGTCTAGTTTTATATTCTCTTCTACTTCTTCCAACTTTTCTACTTCTATTTTCTTTTCTTCCACTTTAACTTCTATTTCTTCTTCTACCATTTTAATTTCATCTACTGGTATTCTTTGCTCTTTTTCTTCAATATTCACAACGTTATTTACTTTTAAATTAATTTCTTCAGCTTCATTCAATGTTTCTATAGGATTCATTTCATCTGCATTTTCAGCTTTTACCATGTCTTCCTCCAAGTTTTCACTGAAATTCTTAATTTGTTCAGCTGTTTTCATTTCAATGTTTTCAATATCACTGTCTTTATAAACTACAGATTCATTAATAATATCTTTATAGAATTCAGTTTCTTCCTGTTCAATATTTCCTTGACCAGTGATATCATTTCTTAGAGTCTGGTCACTTTTGGGGTTGTTATAAGATCTTGGTTTTTTATACCATCCCCTACCTCTGCTCCTGCCTCTAAAGGAACCTCTACCACGACCTCTTGGAGGCATTTGCATATCACCACCTTCAGCAGTTTGTTCAAAACCATCTTCATTGTTAGCAACATTCTCATGAATTTGATGTCCTTGTCCCTTAAATGAACTATTTTGTAGATGATGTTCATTTGTTGCCTGGTCATTGTAACCACTATACTCTTTATGATGGTATCTTCTTCCCCTATATGTACCACCCTCTATATTTTGATCTTTATGTTGATGTCTTCTACCCCTATATGAACCTGTTTCAATATTATGATCACCCATACCTTGTTCACTGTTACTACTATATTCTTTATGTGGGTGTTTTCGTCCCCTATATGAACCTGCTTCAGTATTATGATCATCCATGCCTTGTTCACTGTTACCACTAGATTCTTTGTATTGTTGTCTTCTTCCCCTATATGATACAGATTCAGCATTATGTTCTGCTGAAGCATGTTCATTACCATCTCTAAACTCTTTAGGATGTCTTCTTCCTCTAAATGATCCACTTTCAGTATTATGTTCATTTGCACCCTGTTCACTGTACTCTTTATGTTGGTGCCTCCTACCCCTACTTAATCCACTTTCAGCAGGCTGTTCATTATTATCAGCATAATCAGTATTTTGTTGCCTTCTTCCTCTATTTGCCCTTGGCTTACCTCTACTAGTTTCATGACTATAGCTGAATGTCTGGTTATCATTTATGCTATATGTATGTTCGCCAGTCTCAGTTTGTAATTCAACTTTGATATTAACAGGTTTCCCATCAAATAGCTCATTCCTCCACTTAGAATTGACATCATCTTGTTGCTTGTTATGGCCACCCCTACCATGACCTCGTCCCCTTCTATTTCCACCCCTGGGTCTTGCTTGCTCCGAATATTCATCTCTCTCTGGATCTCTTAAGTAGTTGTATGATGGATCTGGGGGTGGCTCACAGAAACCCTCCTGACTGGCTTTCTCCTCTCTCATACGATTCAACTTAATCCTCAGATCCATCACTGGTTTTTGCTTTTTATTATTGTGCATCTTGTTAACTGTAAATATCAGAATTCCATATATAGTTAATTATAGACTAATAATATGACTCACCACTACCTTAAAATTGGAAAATACGTTTCGTCACAACAAAAAGACACTTTAAAACAAATTAAATTAAATATATTCTTACTGCAACATTTTCAACCTACAACACGTCATTTCGAAAGATAAACCAAAATAAAATAAATGAATTTTACCAAAAAAATAAAAATATAGTCTACATGAATAACAAAAATGTATCGTCAGTTGCCTAAATAAATAATGATATTTGGCATTGTTGCCAAATTTATGATATTTCGCGACTTGTAATCGACATATACCAAAAGCAAACATTTATCACTTACACGAATTATCTCTAGATAATTCATCAGATAAAAATTATGACAAGTTCAAATCTCACCAAAAACTTTATAGATTCTTTGCATTTATGCCACAAATAAAGCCGTAATGATTTTAAAAATTCAAAATGATTACAAGATGTAACTTAAACACTTAAATATGTCTTTACAATTTGTAATTTATATTATTATGTATGTATTCTTTTTAATTTAAAATACAGTAAAACGTCGATTAATGTATAAATCTTCCGTTTAGTAAATAATTTAACAAAGAAAACAATAAAAAATGCGGATTAACTTATAAAAAAAATAAAAATGTGTTTTTGTATATCAATATAAAAATATTACGTTTTAAGTCAAATAAACGCGACGTGTTATCAACGGTGGAAATCACAAGCCCGGCAACCGAAATACCGTTTATCGAAATCCCGACGTTCGAAACTATATCAAAATCCCGGCAACCATAATCCCGCCTATATCCGGAACGTAGTCACTTTTAAATTGTTATTAATAATAAATAATAACAATTAATAATCTAATTGTATTTAAGATTATTTCATAATGTTAAGGTTTATTATGAATAATTCAACAAAATCAAATAAATTAATAATAATTTATTGTTATAAATAATAAAAGACTACGCTCCAAAATAATTTAAAAATGTTATTGTATTTTTTTTTATATAGTCGGGATTATGGTTGTCGAGATTTCGAACATCGAGATTTCAATAGACGGTCTATCGGTTGTCGGGTTTGCGATATAGACGTGTTTTTCAATTATCCGTGCCTTAACTATACAGAATTAACACGGATAATCGGATAATTTATGAAGTAATTACAAATTTTGTTGATATATTAATATTATTTAGAAATTATCATTAATACATGTTTATGCCAAATTCGTAATATTTTTGTCATGGTTATATAATTGTATTTTATTATTATCATTTCGGTCACAGGTCATCTTTTTGATTCTGGGTAGATACCCAATTAATAATAATTAATAATTATATAACTTTTTTAACGTTGCAAACGTGGCAACGTTGGATGAATTTATTTGTTTTTAGTGTTTATTCCGGTTGCATACATACATAATTTTGTATGCAACAAGTACAAGTTTGTTTAGGTTCTGTTTTGCTCATTATTATTTTTGTGGTTAGACACGCTTTTTTCTAAGTTTTATGGGCGAAATTACGTGCAGAATTGTTAGAAATGTGCGATTGATAGAAATGTGCTTGAATTCGGACGGTTCTTGATGCATTAAAATGTAATAATTGCTCTATTTTGAGTCGCCATTTTGTTTGGTAAACATTTGGTTCTCGTCGTTGTTTTTGTTTTGTTTTTTTTTTATTATTTTCGGAAAATTCGCGCATTATTGATTTATTATGTCCGGGGAAATGAAATCTGAGATTGACACGATACGGACTGCACCCGGAAACAGCATAGCTGCACTTGACCCGAAATACGCCGTCCTGGCTGCTCTGGGGTTAGTGCCGATAACGCCGCTCCTCATCCAGCTGAATCTGCAAGAGTCCCAGAAGGAGATTTCCTCCAAAGAGATGCCAAATAATGAAGTGAAAGACACTAAACTACAATGTCCAGAGTGTTTTGTTTTCTTCTTTGATAAGTCAAATCTAGTGAGCCATTGCCTGTCTGATCATAATACTGAACTGAAGTACTATTGCAAGATCTGTGCCAAACTCTTCAAGAGCCGATCCCTGCTGGAAGAGCATCAGAACACCAAACATAATGGAGTTAAACCATATACATGTACAATATGCCCACTTAAGTTCGTCTGTTTGGAAGCACTTACTGCTCATGTTCGGAGGCACTTGGGCAAGTTGCCATATAGATGTAGAATTTGTCAAGAAGGATTTAAACTGTATTTGGAGTTGAAGGACCATGAAGCAATACATGAGCTTCGAAAAGTGACCAATAGAAAAGCAGATAAGCATATGTGCAAAATTTGTGAGAAAGAATTTTTGAAACCCTGTGATTTGGAAAGGCACATTAGAGTGCACACTGGTGAAAAGCCTTTCAAATGCTCTATTTGTGGGAACCTTTTTCAACAGAACCATAATTTGAAGAAGCACATGGTTGTGCATATCAAAGACAGAGTGTTTGAGTGTGATATATGCAAGAAGTCGTTTTATAGAGGTGATGTCCTCAAACGTCATATGTTCACACACACTATTGTCAAACCATATCCATGTGAATTATGTTCGAAGAGTTTTTCCAGACATCAACTGCTTAAAGACCATATTGCAAAACACTATCTGGATGACAATACCACCACTGATGGGGACAGTAACAAGAAAATCAAGAGGCCCAAAACCAAAGCAAAAATTGAACAGGAACAGTCCACTTGATCCTCACCACTATCATCATCATTGGGGCTGCACTTTTTATACACAGTACAGCCCTGAATTTATTTCAAGCGCACAGTTTTTGTTTTCTATTATACATTTTTATATATATATATATGAATATACAAGGATATTACTTTTTATTTTTAACATATACATGATTATAGGAAGGAATGTATGTAGTATTATTGGATTGTTTGGAATCTATGTGGAATTATGTAGATAAAAAAAAAACACTATTAGTTTTAAGAAAATATTATTTATACACAGTTTTAGCTGAGAAATTGTAGTATTACTAATCAATATTATTTTTGTGTACTATTAAATTATTTATGAAAATAATAATCATTTTATTATATAATCAAACTTGCATAAATCAAATTAAAACCTGATCAATTGAAAAACCTAAACCTTATTTGATTCTATTATTCCAAATACTAAAACCACATGTGTGCAATAAAATCGATGTAAAGTAATTAAAGTATATTGGTTAGTACTGCTTCATACTTACGATCTATAACTATGCTTTTGTATCAATGTTGCTTAAGAATGACGAGAAAACCATTTTATACCTTTTTATAATTATATTTCGTAACGAAATAAAAACAAGTCTAATATATTATCTTAAGTTTATTCAAGGAATAAATCATAATGAATACACAGCTTTTTTATATATTTTTTTTATTTTAAATGAATAATTTTTATATTACAAGTATAATATTTTTTAATTTAATTGTATAGCACATTCACAAAGTATTATTTTGTAATATATATAAATATGATGGCTGGCCTGAAGGTTTCATTGAACTAGTTCACTAAAAAATTATACAATTGAATTAAGATATTTAAGTTTCAATTATAAAACAACAAACAAAAATAATATGATGGGAAATAATGGTCTGATTCAAATCATCTTTATCCCTCTGTTCATACATTCCTCTAATTCTTAAATTTATAAATACAAAAAATTATAGTTAAAACCATGAATCAATATCATTATAATTATTTACATCGATTTCATTCATATTTCAAGTGATCTCATTTTTTTCTGCTTTAGCTCGTTTTAGAGTGGATTGAACTTTGATTACTTGTTCCACCACAGTATATACACACACACATGCACCCACGAGATGCAACTGCCTAATCAATCTTAACAGTTGAGTAGATCTTCTTTACGAACAAGGATGTACCGATGTAGCCGACGGTGCCGCATATTACGGCCAGGCCACCGCTGAACAGAGCCATGTAACCGAAGTAGAAGGCAGTCTGGAAGAGACCGTACATTTTCGTCTTGAAGAAGAAGTAGTAAACCGCATAGAAGTAGACGTATAGAGCGGTGGAGGCGGCGCACAAGAATGAGGTCCACTGCCAGCGGTAGTCCTCCGCGTTCAGTAAGAAATACGCACAAACGATCGTCACGCACACGACCACGATGAGAAGGATCAAAAAGACGAGAAGCATGAAGCCATAGACATAGTAGATCTTGTATGCCCAGAAAGAGGTAAAGATGAAGTACATCTCGATGAAGATTGATGCGAAGGGTAGGACGCCGCCCAGGAGGATAATCACGCCCGGTTCCATGAACCACTTCTTCTCGGGGATCGGCCTCGGCACAGCGTTCACCCTGCAGGGATGATCCGGCTGACCGGACAGATTCCTACCCAGTACCGTACCAACAAGGGTCAATGGTAATATTACGAACAGGCAGATGCAGGTTACAGCCACCATAGTACCGAACGGGATCGCCCTGGAGGCATGGTAGTATATAGCGATGAAGTTGATCAAGAAAGCTGTACCGCATACAAGGGCCGGCAGAAGGAATGCGGAGACCAACATCTGCCTGATCCACAATTTACCACCCATCCTGGCGTAGAGGGAACCCCCGAAGAAACCATTTAGTGGTGACGTCACGGCATATACAAATATCGCAGTGGAAAGTAGCGACCCTCGCTCAGTATACAGTTCCCCGAGGATGGCGAAAGTGATGACACTGAAAACAACGGTGGTCAATTGATGACCAGCTCCTATCAATGAACAGAACAGCAGCGAGTGAGATGTAGGCCTGAAGACGTCTCCATGCACCTGCTTCCAACCGTACTCATCGCCCAAATCCCTTTCCATATCATCGATATCATCATCCTTTGAGTACCGCGCGTAATCTTTCCTCAGAGTTCGCATCAGGATCATCGAAACTAGACCCACCAAGAATATGACCATCATGAAGCTGTTGAAAATACTGAACCAATGGATTCTATGCTGGAAGAAGGACGGGTCCAAATACTTGTCGAAACGATCCTTGAACTTGATACTCGATCTCCTCCATGTTACTTCATATGTGAAGGTCAACTTGGTTGATGGCGTCAAAAGGACTTTATCTTCAGAGGTAATATTAACATCAACAATCTGATCCTCATTGTAGCCCATCTCAAACTTCTTGTGTGTCCAAATATAGTAATTAGAATCAGTGACTTCACCAACAATGCCCCAAATGGGTAAATCATCAATGTACATCTGATACCAATAGTGGTTTTTCACTGCATACACAAAAGCCTTGTACTTTTCTTCATTCAATTGCACTCCACAGTATACAGTTTTTTGAATGTCAGCTGAAAAAAAGGAAAATTAATTTAAGATTTGTTTACTCAGCTGTCAAGTCAATCAAAATTAGCTGTAATTATAAAGAATTAAAAGTGATACTGTTCAGCACTCACATTTATATTCAATATCCAGGCCACTGAATTCCAGTTCAACACCTTGAAGAGCATCGCTCATTGTCTCATGATAATGGTTGATGGTTGTCTTGCTGCCCACACAGAAAGGTAATGAGAAATAAGCATAAGTCTCCTGTCTGTTGTGATATGGTCCGACTGTGTTCATCCACAACACCACTTCATCTTTATCCTCATACTGAAATACGGTTTATTTATTAATACGCAATTAACGAAATTTCATTTCGGCCACCCCTTTTGGGACGCAGAACTTACTTTGTGGTCGTGCTCGTCGGCGAAAGCCCTGCATACGAAAAGGCCAAAACATAGAAGGATATGCAAATTGGATTTCTTCATCGCGGTGGCGTATCCAAAACGTATTCTGGTGTCCAATCTGTTGCAAAATGTGGAAAGTTTATTTCCTCTTCTGGTCCATTAAATTATTAATCCCAAAATCGCTTTCACACATACACAACACGTAGACATCAGAAGTTGACACTTGACATTAGAGATATCTGCTGCAGCGCCACCACGCCGCAAACCGGTAAACACGAACCAGCAGCAAGTTCTACGTCTTGCCCAGTGTTTTTCAACCTTATTCTACAATTTTTTACGAAAAATTAAAAACATACTCTACACTTGTATACATGAAGATTATAACAAACATTTCGTTTAATTAGCTAACTAATTAATCTATATTGGTTTGGATTCTACCATAATATAATGCAATGATAATTAATCTAATTGAATGCCAGTTTTGTAAAATAATCACTTATTGGAAAAAATATAAACTTTATAGAATTAGTTGCAAAAAAACGCTATTTCTATATAAATAATGCACAAATAAATATTTGTACAATTGACGATTGGTAATAATAATTATTTCATTTTAATTTTAATCAACGTTTGTCATTATAACTAAAAGAATATTTAATAGAAAATTATTAAAAATGTTTATAATGAAAAATTGAATTGATTTGCATAAAATATTCATCATGTTAATAGTTTACTTATTTAAGTAATCACATTATCCCAAATAGAAGCAAATATAAATTGCTTTTGTTATTGATTACGGCTCTACTTCTGCCACTAGCTAGTATTTATCGAACCCTCAAAATGCTATGGATTTTTTTAAAATTTGAGTCTGAGAATCAAACTAATCTTCTCGTATCGAATTTTTGTGATTGCGCCAAATTACATCATACATTGAATGTTCAGTTGAATATGTATTATGTATACAATAGCTTGCAGTAAAATAATTTTCTTCACAAAATAATTTATTTAATCGGTAAATATTTGTGTTTCATTGCAGCCAAAAGGTGCGCGTACGGTTTCTCCAATTGACTAGCGGTTAATGGGATATTGAAGGATTTCTTCACTTTAGGCGACATCAAAATCATATTCTGCACCAAGCCAAAAGCCGAAGACGTCGTCCAATACAAAGCCATACACTGAAAATGTACAATTATTTAATTAGCCAACCAAAAAATCTTTAAAACAGAATTTTCATCAATATCTTACAGATGGAACAGATGCAGCAATTGGAATCATAAGAACGCTGAAGCCCCTGAAGAAGTTCGTTGCGTATCGTTGCAATTTGCTCGGTACATTTACTTTGGATAACGTTTGAATCTACACAGAATGAAGTGAGTTTCGGTAATTTATTTTAGCTTTTCAGGCACTTGCCTCAATAATTGCCAAATTGATAAGGCCTAATGTAACAGGAAGTATCAAGGAGCTATCAACTTCAACTAAATTTGGTATCCAACCAAAGCCTCCAACAGATAATTCTGTTAGAGTCATTTTAGCTGTGAAATCCTGATTGGGTAGTTGATAAACAAGGTTCCTTAAGCTGACTGACAATGAGACCCACATTGGTATTTGAAACCATAGCAACAGACTGCTTTTCACTGGGTGACAGTTGTCCCTCACTATCAGTTTATTCCATTCTTTCTTCATCTGAAATTACTTTGAATTGTTAGGTATTCATAATGTTTTATTGAGGAAACTCACTGTTAGCTTGTACTGCATTTTGGCCATCTTCTCATCCCACTTGTACAACCTGACTGCCACTCCTATCTCCTTCTTTAATTCCTTTGCAATTGCAGGCATTTCCAAGCTCAGGTTCTCGACTTTGGCTAGAATGTAGTTTTGGTAGATTGCCAAGGGGAAAGTGATTGTGGCTCTCATGAGGATTGTGGTAGAAACAATTGTGGCCCACCATGGTAAACCTGTAGTTTCGTGTATGTTCAGTAACAATTTTTGCGCGTATTCAACTGGGGTGCTCTCCGAGATACTCTGGAATATACCGCTTTGGGTTTTCGCCACAGACTCCACGCTTGATTGCAACGAGAACTGCCGCTTGCTATTATCTCCGCAACAGCATTGAAGTTGATTCTTATAGAGATTGTGAACGCTTGTTGTAATTCTACCAGGACATAACCTTACATTCGTTGTGAGAATCCTGGTAATATTCATTTTGACAACAGTTTTGGTTATGTAGGCTAATCGCACTAAATTCAAATATCGCAAGAATTTTCGCTCGCCATTGGCTGTCTAAAGCAGCTGATGATCCAATGTTTACACCTTATTATGCAACCGTCCAAAGGCGTTACACTTTATTTTTATAAGCAACTTGAAAATATTTAAACAATTATTGAGTTTTATTTAAGTTTAATATATTTATAATTTCATACAACAATGAATGGATTGATTTTAAGATTTACCATTTTTTTGGATAATATGATGCATCTTTACACTTAAAGAAATCTTTTTAAATTTGAATGCACCGTGATGCGTTTTATGTAATAAATTTGTTAAAATTGTCTCATAAGTTTGGTTTGCGTCTTATAAAATTCATAAATTTAGAAAATGGCGAAACAAGTACCCTATGCTTTTAAAATATATTATATACAAACATCATGATAGAAGTAAAAATGAAAAACAGAGCGCATATTCATGGTCACCAATGACGCAAATGGAGAGGTGTGGGATTCTTTGATTTTAAAGCATACACGATGTGTGCGCATCTGTTATAGTCAGAATCTACATCATGCGCGAAAATAACGAAACTGCAACGCCTGTCCAGCTGCAAATTGTATTGTATGCATCAGTATGCATAATGATGTATGTTTCTTGCATCCTGATTGATGGAATACTTATTTATCATAATTCGTTAAATTACTAATTGAAATACCTTGTATTGACAATATAACTATTATGCCTTATTATATCTTTAAATTATTATAGTATGTCCGTCCGCAGACCAATTAGAATATGTATATTTTGGGTAGCGAAACTGGATTCGACGAGCCGCTTATGTTTTATTTACAGTCTGTCCGTTGTAAATAGAGAAAGCAACGTGTGTCCACCGTGCTGTGTGTGGTGTTTTCTTCAGCTGCTTCGACCAGAAATTCTAATTAAACGACATACGAGTTTGTTTATTTGTTGCAAAACAGTATTTTTTTTAACCGCAGATCGAGTGTTTTCGGTGACCAAAGTTTTACCCGGATGTCTTTGAGTCTTCTCATATCTTAACAAGGAAATGTTATGTCCCTTGAGCAAGTGTTAAGTGTATTTACAGGGCTGCGATTTCCTTCGTGATGGGCGCCACAATCAGCTCCTACTCCTATCCACAGAGGGTCTATAACTATGTTATGAACAGGAAGAGGAAGCTGGATGAATCGGATACACAGGATGAAATGGACAAGATCATCGACATTGCAATGCATACACCAAAGAGGTAACTGCTTTATAAATTTTAAATATTTTCATCATGTCTCATCTATATACCATCAATTGCTTACAAACTTTATTAGAAAAAAAGTACTTTCTCTTATTTTTCTGCAATAATCGATTGATTGCTGAGGAAAGTTGTTTATGTTAATTGCGCTTTCATTTTCCGTAATATTCCAAAAATATCTTATCAATCTTTATAATCTATCCTGAATTGAATCATTTGGCTATTTTTAGCTTCTATTATTTGCTGTTTTTTATTTGTTTTTTGAACCGGATATGCAACTCTTTTTGCGCCCACGCAAAGTGGATCCCTAAATAAGGTCAAGGTTTTCTTTGCGCGTTTGTTTAAGAAAGGAGAAATTTTGGGTGAAAGCTGTGTTTATCTATTGGATACGCTCGTGCGATATGTCTCTTGTATCACTACTTCTATTATATGAGATAAAAGATCCACAGTAAATTACAGTTTTGTTTTCGAAGACGCAACACATATCCGGCGTTCTGTCTTGAGTTTAGGAGTCTATTTGATAATGTATACCTCTTATTTTTTTAATGATGGGATACTACTTCCTTCCAAATATAACGCGTCCTTGTAAATTTAAAAATGAAGAGCATAAATCCAGTATAAAAAAGGGTCACCAGTGGCGTCACTTATAATAGTGTAATTGCTACATTATGGAAATATGTTTATAAACTGTTGTATTCATGAATACATTAGTATTAGGTAATAGTTAATAAACGATGGGGACTTGAGAGATAAATAGATTAGTCAGTGGTATTAATAAAATTATGAAGAAAATATAATTAAATTGTAAAGTAAGATCAATTAATTTTTGTGTTGTTTCAGTTACAATTATTAAAAAAAATGCTTTTATTCAAATATGAAAATGTGACTAAAAATTAAATTAAGAACAAGTTGTTATACAATTATTAATTTTATTATTTAATATGACTTTTATGATAAAAATATATTTGTTTTCTTGTCTGCTTCTCTGCTGCAGTTTTGGTACACCTGGGACAAGTATCGTGAGTGAGCTTTATTTCTGTTGTTTTTCAAATTTCAAATAATTAACTGTTCTTATAATTTGTTTTTTTTTTAATTTTGTATTTGTATTGTTGTATGTCCACCCATTAGGACATCTGAGGTAGATCGGATTACGTCAATTAATGAAAAACAGAGCTTAGCTTATATATTTTTTAAGATACAGTGGAACTTCGCTTAACGAGATTAATGCGTTTCAAAATTTCCGGATTTTTAATCGTATAGTGAAACATATAATATACACATAATATGTGTACACAAGTTTTAAAAATAATGAAGCAGGCGCGCAATCCGGCACTTCTCTTCTCATCTTCACTAGTTATGGGAAATGTCGCTCTTTAAGCGAGTATTTTTTCTTATAATTCATATTGCTCGTTAAGCGAGGTTTGCATTCCATGGTTTTACCAATGAGACATCCTATAGTATCATAAAAAATGTTATAAAATAAAGCTTTAAGTTAAAATAGGTTTAAGTTCAAATTGTCTATCTGGGGCCTTAGAAAATCAAAATATTTGAATAAATACATTTCTCAATAAAACATAACATCTTTTAATAACAAGTACAGGTAGCCCTTGGATTACGCAGCAGTTCCGTTCCTACAAAAGCCGGCGTAAATTGATACAGCGTAAAATAAACCCATATTTACAGAGAGGTAGGTAGGTATAGGTATAGTTGTAGTATATTCTCAGTCAGCGTAATCATAACACAATATGCATTGAAATACTGATAAAACCCTACAATACGAGTGGGACATTTTGTAATACTTTTTTTTATGTGTTTGAAACGTTTCAGTAAAGGGTTAAATTAGAATATTTTTTATGTTAAATGGGATTTGAAATTACAGACTCCATTATATCGAAGCTTCGTTATTAGAGGCAATTTTAACGGAGATACAACTGTACAATTTTCTAATATGTATTCATCCATATTATATCTGAGTAAGGTATTTACAAATTAATTTAAGCTGTGAAAGAGTTATCAATTAATTATTTTAGAATTATTTATTTTAAACTGTATATTCAAGTTAAAATTAAAATTGGTTTCACTGAATAATATTTTTTTTAAACCTTAACAATTATTATAAAGACATTAAAATGATTAAGTTCACAATTTTTACGAATATTATGTATGACAGCTTCTTACAATATTATAAAAAATATAACACGTTATTGCAGTATATATAAAAACATAATGCACAAACAAAACTATTAAGTGCAAATACTGTAGTCGAGGTAGATGTGTCCGTCTAACGTGGATTTATCATCCGCGATTTTAAGCTTGAAATACCCCTTCTTCGCAATCATATTATCGATATTTAGAGTACATTTACCCGCAACTGCAAACTTGGAAGACGAAAAAAAATCGTATTTTGAACAGTTCGAATTGAGACCGAACACTTTTTTAAGCTCCTTTCCAATGATTGATCGAATTTTATGATGTTTTCGTTTCTTTTTTAAACTATAAATTGTAACTGTTATTTCAAAGTCGGAAAATAATTCATCCAAGATGAGTTCGTCTTTAAAAACTATTTTTTCAGCACCTTGGACAATATTGCTGCTCTGTAATTTTGTACCAGCAGATGCGACGCAAATATATGAATATTTGTGTTTCCTCTTAACATCCATTTTTATCGATAGTTTCGCTGACTTGATTTTTATGGTTGTGGGATGCTCGGCCGCGTCTTCCTCGATAAAAACTATATTTTTCAATTCATCTATGTGCGCTTTCCTCTTGATCTCTGCTAGAAGAAGCACTTTCTGTACTTCCAAATATTGTATGTTATTTATATTATTGCATATCCTCTGGGCTTTAGTGATTTGAAACATAATTAGTCGTTGATTATTAGCCTCTTCTAGTAGATCACTTGCATTAACAAAGGTGTCACTAAGTTTCCGCTTAGCATTTTGCTTACATGCAATATCCTGAATAACTGTATTCTCACTATAGCGAACTTCGCGCAAAATTATTCTAGACCTATAATTATCGCTATCAAAATAACTAGATTTGTGTATGTCTATAATCGAAATTCTTCTTGATGTCCTCGAATTTTCTTTAAATAGACGTAAATTAATAAAAGAGCGACTCTTCTCATCATTGGACATCAAATTATCTTGTGGCAATATCTTATTTGTACTCAAACAAAAATCTGATGGTTTTTTTTCGTTATCTAAAGCAGTTCCTACAAAAAAAGGGATATTTATGGTACCTTTATCAGTGTTCGAATCCGAAATCTGGTGGGGTCTTTTCTCTTCTGCATCGCGATAAACGGTATCCATGATATCTTCTACAGTTTCGTCCAGAAGCTTTTAAATGAACACTGCGATTGCTTCTTCAACAAGTTCGAACGCTTTGAACGATTACAAACTTTGTACTGAATATGCTCCATAAAATGAAAACTATTTATATCTATTCTTAATTACATTGATATTTTTGACTGCTTGAGATTACACGAGAAAAATGCGAAATACATAGTTCTAAGAACACAACAACACATTACATCTTCACCGTAAACTTCAAAATATTTCTGAAAAACGTATTGCTTCTATTTATTTACAAACGTTATCAATTTCTGGAAATATAATGAAGTACAGCATACTGCCTTCGATCGGTCCGATTTTAATATTGAAAAAAATCTAAATTTTAATTGATAAAAATTATAAAAAAAATAGTACATAAATATATTTTTTAATGTTTATATTGTTTTTATCCTTGCGGTTTTAAAATCCGCGATTAGAATGGTTTCAAACAGTGCGGGATATTGGCGAAACAGATGAAGTGCGGTTATTGCAGGGGTGACCAACAAAAGTCTTTCGCTATCTTTTGAAAATACTGATTATTTCAAATGTGACGTTAGTAAAACGAGACCAAAAACTTAATTCCAATGGATAACGTAGATCGTAATTACTTTTTAAGTAGAAAAGCCGATATCAACAATGAAGAAGTTGGCCGTCCTGATATGTTTGATCAGGACATAAGTCGGTTTATCTGGCCTCACACATGAATATAACGGGGCACTCAAAAGAAAATTAGGTAATATAAATATTTTGAGGCCCCACTAATAACTTTTTCTCGTTATTCAATAAAACATCTAGTCGACAATACAGAACATCGAAAAAAAATACAAATGACGAAGCTTGAATATAAAATTAATTATAAATTTATGTATGTTATCTATAATCATGAAGGGAACCTGGCAATAAGAATGAGCTGGTTTAAACCAGTCATGGTCTCTTTCAATATTTCCAATTTGATAAATACTTAAATTTTTAATAATTAAAAAAAGGTATTTTAATGAAAGTTGTATTTTAATTCAATTACTAGAAAATTACTCTAGAAACTATTTTCCCTAGATTCAAGAGAAATCACTGAATTGCGAATTGTTTAGTGTTCAATTTAGAAATAAATCGTTCAACAGCATTCAATTATAGGAATCACAATTTATAGTGATAAATCTATAGAATTCCATGTTTTAAACCAGGGTTCCCAAACTGAGCATATTGAAGAAAAAATACTATTAACATAAAGTTCGCCCTAAATAAAAAAGAATCATTTGCTATAAATATTATAATAAAACAAAAAAGATTAACTGCAAAGGTATATCCAAGTTGCTGTCAAATTTTTGAACGGCTTTTACGTTATATGAATCTTTTTTTGTCAAACATTTGCATATTTTTATGCGGCTTCTTAGACTTTGCAGTTCTGTTTACTTCAGTGGAGCGAAATACTTAAATCTCATAGTCTTATAGATATTTTAAGTAAAAAAATAATTAAAAAAGAGATTTTGTTAACTATGTTAATTAAATGTATTTTAAATAGTAAGTATTTTTTTTACATGTTTAAGGAAAAAGCTGTGCAGTACAGTGGCGTATATATATCAAGCACTGTTCGTCGAGGGAAGGGATTCGGATGTGACGGTGGTGGCATTGGGCGAGGAATTTCCACTGCACAAGGTGTACCTGAGCCAGAGTCCGTATTTTGCAAGCATGTTCGGTGGTAACTGGAAGGAGACTGGTCAGACCAGGATTCACATCGATGTTGTTGATCCATTCATAACGAAGGAAGCTCTCCACACAGTGCTCGGAGCGCTCTACAGCGACGAGGTAAAGCTTGAGCCGCTGAATATTGTGAGCGTTCTAGCTACGGCTACCATGCTTCAGCTTGGCGGTCTCATTGATAGATGCTGCGAGGTGATGTTGGAAACGATAAATCCGCACACCGCTCTTCACTATTATGAGGCCGCATGCCAATACGGCGATCTGAAGTTAAAAGAGAACTGTTTCCAATGGTTCCTCGTTAATTTAATCACTTACTATTCGTCCAACGTGGAGGAACTGAAGACCATACCGATTTCTCTAATGGAGAATTTGACCAACCATTCGGGGTTGTGTGTTGTAAAAACAGAGATTACGCTATATATCCTGCTTAAGCAATGGATGTACATGCAGCTGCATGAGAACCCGTTTCCATTTGATGCCACCAATGTTGTTGAATATTTTAGCAGTCGAAAAGGCGAGATGCCATTGCTGCTGACGGAGCTTGGCAGCAAGTATGAACGGGTCTTCAGGGCGTTGCGTATGCAACACCTGATCTCGCACCATGTGGACGTCGGAATAATGTTGCGGGATAACATAATTCCACGATCCTGGATTGAGAGTGTAATAATGCATGGTTGGAAGTACACCCTAATGGTAAATGAGAATGAGGTGAGGGGTCCGGAGGAATGCACCGACGAGGAGTTCTTGGAGATTGCGCTCCGTTGCGGACGCTTCCTACCTATCAAGGAGAAAAACATGTGGAGGTGGACAGGCTTCCACTACGGCCTAGATCTGATCATGATTGCGGATGATCGAACTGTCTCCATCAAACGAAACCATCGGCCGGAGTACGAGTTATTGCTCAGCCTGCAGACCATACGTTATATAATCATCCGCGTAACGGTGCACAGCCTTAATCAGCAAAAGCAAATTACCTACACCCAAACGTCCGGCATTCATAGGCTTCCCCTCAACAAGTCTGAAGAGATTGTTCTGATGACCTTCCCTCCAGACATCAATTTCCCCTTGGTTCTGTCCGCTAATATCCTTTTTACCACTCCGTTCTCCGACGATTGGACGACGGACTCCAGCATCCAATCCATTTAGCGACTTGCACCTCCCCCAACAGCACGTACGCATAAAGAAATAATTAAACTGTGATTAACTTAAAAATAATAATAATAATATATAATTATAAGATATTCATTTGTGATTGAAATCGATATGGAAAATAATATCAAAACTTATTAAGTAAATTACTTATGAATGTACTGAAAAGATTCTAGTAATCAGAGAACAATTACTATATGAAACAAATGTTATTGGTGCTACGGATGGAAAGAAATATGTTTAATTAAGTTGACTAAATTTATGTTTTATTATTTTTGAAAGATAAGTTACCACAATACTTTTCTTATATAAGTGCCATTCCTGAAAAAGCAATGCATTTATAAAACAATATTAATTATTGATGACTGTCGGGATTCGTCTACATTATTGTTACCACATTAAGTAATATTTTTTTTAAAACTTTTGGTAAGGAATAATTCTTTTTATTACTTTATTTTCTGTGTGTCTTTTCATTGTTTATTATATAATATCAGTCAGCTACAAAAACATAGATATATAAGTGCTCTTACTAATTGCCTAGTCATTTAACGCTTGTCTTATAACTATAACCCAAAATTGTATAGATATATTTTTCGTTCTTTACATAATTGTATACAATATATTTATTGAAAAAGTGGGGAAGAGAGTAACAATACATAATAATATGGTTGCATATAATAGGCTGTGGATACCTAATGCACATTCTATAATGTTATTATATTGCGATATAATTGACATTACTTAAATTTATTATTTTTGAAATGGATTTTCAAAAAAGAAAATTGTAAGTTTTCTTTTTTATTTTACTATTGCGCAACACAATATATATACAATATTCTAATCACATTAAGTTGTATTTTTTAAATCCACTTCCATTTATGTATTATATGTTATTTATTATATAATAGAAATATATATAACCATTTGTTTACTTTTGTACAATTTGCTTATAATGTACATAAATAAATACAAGTTACATATAAACATTACTTATCATCCCTCTCGATTGCCCTTACTCGATAAACATGTAATATAGAAAAGGTTCAGATCTGAAACAATTGAAAATGACTTTTTAAGAAGAAGTATAAAAGTTATATAAATTTTGTATTTTTGCTACAATTTAAATCTTTAATATATGTTAGTAAAGGATACATTACTAATAACTACACATGTGTTCTTAATTAAATGAAATTTGAGTCGAAAGACCATTGGTGCAGCTCAGGGTTTGCAAACAATTTGTTTTTCAAGTGGATTGAAGTAGAATCCCAGGTTTTGCCCAATCTTGAATAACAGATAGTCTGCAGACTATATGCTTCACAGTTAAAGTTTGCTGTGAATATGTGAATAAATATGTTGTTTTTACTTATTATATAAAAGTTTTGAGAATTCGAAGTGTAGATTCATGTATTAGTAGTTCAACTTACATGGCATACTTATACACATTTTGTGGTTCCTGCATTCAATATCCTTTCATTCTTTCACAAATTGGTAAAAATTATCGAATACAAAATTTGATCCAAAACTTTTATTAAAATTAGTTTTCAAATAAGTTACTGAAAACTGTATCTTCCGAATTGCCAACCTTCCTAATCCTAATGTATTGATCGATGTATAATATATATATTGGTCTCCCTGTATTAGATCTTGTTAGATTTTAAGGAAGAAAGCTGAAGAAACGGATGCATTTGGTCTCTAAGTAGTTTTAAAATATTTTAGGTATTAATTTGTTTTTTTTTAAATTTAATAATTTGGTTGACCTGATTGTCAATTAAATGTCCATAAACTTTAATTAAACCATTAAACATTCATAAGTTAGGTTAAGATTGTTTATCTGTTTATTTTATACTACTTTTGTGGATTAAAATTGTATACTAAATGGAATACGGTGCCTTAAGTCTACTCTCAATTTATGGTGATGACGATTCAGAGGACGAATCAGTTCCTGGACCTAAGGTTTCCACAAAACGATGCTTTAGAGATGATGAGGAGACACCATACAACTTCAAACGGTAAAATCCATAAACAGTAAAATTTGCAGAAAATATTTAATGTACATTATTATTTATAGGTTAGCGGTTCCAGATATAATTATTAATGGGCTTAAAGCTGAAACTCATTCAGATAATCCTTCAATGCACAATGGAAGATTGAGATCTTTTCCTCATGTCCGAGGGAACTGGTCCACATTCTTATCAATACCTTGTAATAAGTATAAGTGCATACAACTGTACATTGATTATATAAATATTATTTTTTTGTAGTTGAGACTGGTGATGATTTTGAAAACCTAACAGAAAGCCTTAGGAGTGCAGTAAATGAGATTGAATTGAATGTGGAAACGAGTCCACACATCAGTGTATCAAAGACTGTGGTGTTGAGACACCATTGGATAAAAATATTCAGCGACTCAATTAGAGAGAAACTTAATGTGATTAAAAAGTAAGTTAATCAAATATAAAGTTTTAACTTAATAATTATAAGTATAGGGACTTGAGTCAATACGACCAATATTTTTTTTGTAATTTTTGTTAATTATAATTGATTTTCAGATTTATCATATTATTTGATTGTTTGAAAGTGTATTGCAATGAGGAACGGACTAGAACTTTTCTGGGGCTGCAGATAAAAAGTGGATATGAATCATTAGTGAAAATTGTCTCGCAAGTTGACGAGTGTTTGGCTGATTTTAAATTGACGAAATTTTATGAGGTGATTATTTTTTAAATTATATAACTTAAAATATGTTATTGTTTGATTTCATTTTAAGGATCCTTCTTTTCATATGAGCATTCTTTGGTGCGTGGGCGATAAGGAGGACGAATTAAACCGGGCTTTGCCGAGGTTGAACGAGGTATTCGCTGAACAAGTGAACGTTTTAGAAAATAATTACATTAATGCCGATAAAGTTCTATGTAAATGTGGTAACAAAATATTTTCTTATGCACTTTCTTGAGAAAATGTTATTTATACACAGTGATACTTTAAGTTTAGAATATATATATATTTTGTAAATAAATTTGTAAATATTTTTATTAAGTACAAACATTTTAACACATGTTATCAAACTTCGTCTGTCTGCTCGTGGTAAGGGCCGGATTTGAGACGATTGGAGCGATTGCGCCAAGTCGGTTCCTGCGCTTGAATAGGCCCCGCAGCTCATCAGCACATTAGAAATTGCTCTGACAGCAAAAAGCCTAATTAATAAGATAATTAATAGAAAGCATAACAGGTAAAGAATGAAATACATACTCGCATCCATTTGCTGGAGGACCAAAGTAGTCATATTTTTCTGTATCACACCAGGATGCATTACTCATGAATCTGCTCTAATATACCTAATGTTTACACTATTATACAAAATCTTCAAGTACTTAAGAACCTCGTTGTAATCCTAATTTGTACCTATAGGACTTTAAAACTCTGGATTGTCAGACATATCCCCATACAATCTTTTATTGTTACACCCTCTAAATCTCGGCTAACAGCCATCTCTTGAAAATGTTTACTGCAATCTGTACAACCAAAATAATTCTTAATGTATCCTTAGTATATAACACTTCTTTAGGAATATAAGATTTCCCTGAAGCTTCAACTGTTAAAAAATGGAAAAGCATCCATTGTCTGCGAGGATATCTTTTCTCACTTGTACTCCCATCACATGCAATCCATTGATGTTTTGAGCTAAAAACATTTGCTCCTTCTGTATCATACTTATTTACAACTTCAACAATCGTACCTCCATCAAGTGTTCTAATAATCGCAAGACTCCGAGACAAATTCGTCCGTAGAATTCGGACACAGGAGGAGGATCCTTAGAGTCTCCCCCTGTTGAATTTTTCCCCATGATGTGGAAACTGATATAGCCCTTGACGGCTCACTCCCCACAGCAAGATTTTTTTTTCCTCAATGTGGCTAGGTGGGGAATTGATCCCGTTGCCTTTTATCTATAGGAATGCATAACAGTGAATTCGTGGGTGAGTAAAAACTCCGCCTTTCGGCTCATGATTTTAATGCATTGGCCTGAAGGCCCATGTGGTGATGCATGACGAGTGTTCGGTCTTGTGGGAATGTCAGGTAGCAGCCATTCTCGGCCTTTTGTGGGTGTGATGATCACCCGGATCGTAGTCGACGGCCGCTCGCAGGAGAGGATTTGGATGAATCTCAGCTCTGGCAAAAGCCTTCTCAGCTGACTTCTTCATGAATTCCGAGAGGAAAGGAATGTTAGCCTCCCGGTGCAGCTGCACGTTCCTGATGAACCAGGGAGCATTGTAAATAGTTCTCAATGTCTTATTCTGAATCACTTGCAGCTTGTACAAGTGAGTGCGTGCAGCATGACCCCATGCAGGAGACGCATAAGTCATGCCGGATCTTATGATCGATTTGTAAATGGCCAACTTGCTAGGAATGTTTAGACGGCTCCTCCTGTTCATCAGGGGATAAAGCAGCTTGATGGTTGCACAGGTGTCTCGTCTGATTCCTGAGCGCATTACCAGAGTACTCCCGATATTGCTGGCTTAGGAACTCTTGCTGTCAAACCTTTATCCAAAGTAACCCCCAGGTACTTAGCTGAAGGCTTCCACTGGATATCTTCACCAAAGACTGTTAGCGCACCAGATGGAGTGGCGCGCTTTCGAGT
>NW_017100108.1:15353-66153 GCF_001412225.1 Nicrophorus vespilloides | reverse complement strand
CGACTCAATGTGCTGCTTGAAACGCAAACCTTTATCCAAAGTAACCCCCAGGTACTTAGCTGAAGGCTTCCACTGGATATCTTCCCCAAAGACTGTTAGCGCACCAGATGGAGTGGCGCGCTTTCGAGTGAACAGAACCGCAACGCTCTTGGTCGGATTGACGTCAATACGCCAGAGCCGGAACCAATCCTCAATTTGATCAAGGGCCTCTTGGAGCAACCTCGTGACATGATCGGTCGAAGTGTTCGCGGTTTTCGGACCAGGATGGCAGTATCATCGGCGTAGTAGGCAATCGGTGGAGGATCCGGCCTGTATTTTGGCATGTCAGCCATAAAGATGGCCAAAAGAAATGGCGACAGGATAGACCCTTGGGGCACACCTGACCTAATGGGTCGAACCGAGGAACGTACGTCACCCAGCTTGACGCTGAACGTTCGATGGTCAAGGTAAGATTCAATTAGCTGAATTAGACCATCAGGGAAACTGCTGGTGATCATTTTGTGAACCCACAGCAAGATATTAGCCCAGTAAGGTAAGAGGAGTAAACAATACAGGGAAGTAACTTACGCTGCTACTAGATGTCAGTCCCGAACACACGTGCAGTTACGGTCAGTTACGGTTGTTTGCGACGAACTGGGGATGTAAACAAAACGTGATATTAGAATATTGACATTTCAACTAATCAGAACAGATATTTCTATTTGATAACAATGCAATAAGTCATGAAACGACATCATTCATAACAATAGTCGTTTTGTGATTCTTGTCTTAGTCTTGGCGACACCTGGCCCAGTAGATATTGTAATGATGTTTATTTTACTTGTCTCAAGGAGGATTTACTCCTTAGCAAATATGCAACATTCATATGCATATTTAATAGATCGTTTTGTGGTTGATATTTTGATTTGAATTTGTAAATGAAACTAGATGTATTTTTCATTATGCATATTTATTTATTTATCATTATGTTTTTTTTTTACAAAAATATATAAAGTGGAGGTATATTAAATTGCAATATTACAAAGATTACCTAAGACTAAAGAATAATGCTTCATGTTCCCGATTCTGATTGCCTTTCGTTCCATAAATATGGCATCAAATAAACTAGTGAAACCTGTCGGCTGTCCGCGCTGTTTCGCTGGACGGATAGAAGAAAAATCCATGGATCGTGTCGCGCCATTATCGTCGTATATATATATATGTATGTTCTCATTAATAATTAATTGTGTATTTTAAAGCTATATGTACAGTCCAAGTTCTTGGACTCCAATGAAAAGGTACTCAAGTGTCGGCGGTTCATGTACGAAGTTTAAGGAATCGTGCGAGAACCGCCGGTTTCCAAAGAAATCTTAACTGCTAATGAATTGGATTGCTATTAATATTGGTAACCGCCGTTGTTTCCGGATGGGTAACCGCCGTTCTGGTATCCGCCGTTTCCGTATCCGTTTCCGACCTGCTCGTAAGAGATCTTCGGCTTGTATCCTTCGTTGTCAGCGACGTACTCTACCACCTGGCGCCTGCCATCAGGAAGCAAGACGTAGTATTTGCCGCGGGCGACGTCTCCTTGGCGGGCCTCCTCGTGTCCGAAGTCGTTACCGGAGGCTGCGTCCTGAACGTCATATTTGAAGTTGTAGTTGGCTGGCTCCTAAATCAAAAACAAAACAAACAAGTTGAATATTTGCGAAACGCTTTCCCATCGATCAAAACGACCGCTTTGCATATATCAGATCTCGTTCAGGTCTTGCTCTTCAGATGTTACAAAATGACATTCGAAACAATCGGCAATTGTTTCTGCGCGCCTCTTCTTTGTTGCCTTTTTTCTTTATTCGGAATTCGGTCCAGTTTTTCATTATTTCTCGACGTGAACATTCTTCGGATGTGGAAAGAGAGAAAAGCCAATTTTCTCGTCTGCTACGCGCATCTCATTACATGCACTAGTGTTGCTTGTTCACTCGACTAATCGTTGCTGGTTACAAATTAAAGAACAGAGGGCAATTTATGTAGGATTATAAGATCATTCCATATTTACTTGTTACCATTATATATTCCCATTTATATCCTGTTATATATCTTGATTATTTAATATCCGATATATTTTTTTTGCAACTTGATTAATAAAAATATTAAATCAATTTATCAGAAAAAAAATTCTTAATACAGTTAAGTTAAATAGACTTAATTTGTCATGTTTTCTGCTAATGATTTGTTGTAGTTAAGTTAAGTCGAAATAAAAAGTAACTTCAAATATAATTTCTTGGATTAATAGGAGAATTTGTAACAATTTTTGGTTTTGCTATAATATTGAAATAATAAATTTGTTTGCAATATTAAAAAATTATAATTGTTAATATTTTAATAATCAAATTCAGTAAAAGTTGCTGATGAATTGAATGAAATTGTCAATGATGTATGTTTTCAAAAATAATTGTTTATCAATTTTTGTTTAATTATGTATAATATGTCAATTAAGTCTATGGAACCGGTGAGATTGTATGTATTTTGTGTAATAATTTAATAATTGTGTATGGTTTGTTACTCACAGATTGGTCGCCATATCCGTATCCACCGTTGCCGCCTCCGTTGTTCGGGGGAAGGTAGTTTCCACCGGGTCTTGGGGCACCGTACTGGTTGCTTGGCCTGATCACAGCCTGGGTCTGTCCTGGAGCACCGTAGTTCTGAGACGGAGGTCCATATTGGTTGGACGGTGGTCCATATTGGTTGGAGGGTGGTCCATATTGGTTGGAGGGCAAGTATTGGCTTGATGGTGCTGGGGGCTCAGCCAAAACAACGGCGGCCAAACTAGCGAATACCAGGAATACCTAATCCCAAAAATATATATATTAAATTATAATGGTTCCTGAGTTGGTGATGAACATTGCGAAGCAATCCTACCTTCATGTTGATCGTTTGGGATTTGGTGAGTTTTCACGGATTTGCTTTTGGAATTTGGATGGTGTGCTGTGACTGGATCAAGTTTGCGAGATGATCTGATATTGTGGATCCTGGGCAGAGGCTTTTATACTTCAAAAACGCAAGAAAATAGTGGGTGTATAAAATTCACTTCACTTTCATTCGTAGTAGAACCTTGCTCTACAGTGTGTATGTGTGTGCCATCACTACAACAATTTATCCCCGAAAATGGCGCAAAGCATCGTCGCATCCCTCTCGCTCTCTTGAACCATCACTCTCTCCCACTCTCTCTCTATCCTATACACATACACACACATTTAAACAAACTCTCGCACTCAATATTATTATGATGTACCAATGAATCAATCGTTATACATCCATATAGAACCAAACAATATTTTTTTTTCCAGTTTATAATTGGCGATTTTTTCTCTCTATTAATTATTGATTTACTTCGTTCCCAAGGAGTTTCGTTCGTGCATATTGTTTAACGAAATACACATGTACGACGTGTAAATACATTAAAGAAATTACCTATACTCATCGTCATTATTATTATTCCCTGTGCGAAAGTCGCTGTGTTATGTAAATTTAATTAAACTATTTGTAAAGTGATTCCGCTCCACAATCTGACTTGCAAATGCGCGTCAATTTCGGTTTTCTCCACATATTATTACGAATTGATATTTCTTAAAATTTCTTATAATATTCGTAATAACAATAGTTATTTAAACTTAGGATTTGACCGAAATGCAAGTTTTTTAGTGAAACCATAGATTTAAATAATAAAATTTAAATATTCTTAAAAAAAAAAATATAATTTATAATTTTAATTCGAACGTATTTTAATTTTATTGTTTTTACTCGTTAGTTTCACCTGATAAATATAGTTTTTCTATTTTAATTAAGAAGGGTAATGTAATAATTAGTTTGTTAATTGAAATTTTATTTTTATTTTTGCTGATTAACAGATACAAAGTCCATTAAAAGAAATCCAGGACGGAGACAGAACTTGTATAGCAAGAGATTCACACATATTTGGCTAAGAAAGTAAGACGATTCGAGAACGCGGACTTCAGTTATTGAGGAAATAATAGTTGTGTGTTAATTGTCGAGAAAGATCATGAATAACAATATATTTTATCTAATATTACAGCTATATATCGTGATATAATAATTCAACTAAAATATTTACGATTAAAGTCGACACAAAAGTTGCAATTTATTTATTTAGTTGCAATTTGCATAGCACATTCTTAAAAATATGAAATAAGAAATTACAGCAATACTGCGCTTAGTGCGGGTAATCGGTTGCTATATTTCGCACTGTTTGAAACCTGACTAAATACATACACACAAAAAGAGATTTAACTGCATAAAGTCAAAGAAAACAATAATTTTTGTATAAAAAAAATATATTGTTACATTTTTTTATGTGCTTTTAGTTATTTTTTAGATATTGCTATAACTAAGTCAAATATTAGTTACAACTTTATTCGTAATTAATATTTATACTTAAATTTAAAAGAAAAATCAAGATTTGCTAACAAGTAACATTTTTATACAACAATGTGACACAATGCAGTGTGACTTTGATCGGATCGACTTGTATGAAAATTTCGAAATAAACTAAATTCTAATTAAAATTCAAAAAAAATATACACATAATTAATTATTAAACATGGTCGCTTTTTTCTTCTTTATATACAGTCAAGTCTTAATAAGAAGTGCAGTTCATTTTTAAATGTTTCAAATAGTCCGAGGCGGAACCGGGAGATATTGCTTTCTTTAGATTAATGAAATCTCATAAAATTATTAAATTATAGCAGAGAAAATACATTTAATAAAAAGCATTTTTATTTATGTCATAATTATAGTATTTGCAAGAAGTTCGAAAATTTATTTAGAACTTTCAATATATCCGAAATTAAAGTCTCAACATTTCCAAGAATANNATATATATATAACATTATTGATTTATCTAATTATATGATTTCCGTTAGAAAATAAATTAATATATAGAGTTTTTTTCATATAAGATTTTGCAGTTTCCTTTTGTGCTTGCGAAATATGGATTTCACTTTCGAATGAATTCTTTATAGAGTAGGGCGGAATACAATGGATAACATTATATTAATAATGTTTTCCAAATTATCGCAGTCTTTATATTTGAAATTGTGCTATCCATCAAAGTGTGTCTATTAAAAATCTTTTTAATATTCACAATATTATAAGTTAATTATGTTTTTTTTTAGATAATATTTGAAAATAATATGTAGAATTAGTATATAGTATAAATTAATAATGTGTGTGTGTATTATATCGATCTAGTTTTAAGATCAAATCATATTACGTGATGTGCTTGTGTTTTAGTATAACTGTAAGTGATTAGTTTCAATATTGCGAACTGTTTGCAACCGGAATAATCGAACCAAAAAAAACGGAATCAATTATTTTTGGATAAATCCGGGATATTGGAGGAAATACTTATTCATGTATAAACTGCTCTGAAAGTCGCTTGACTATATGAGGAGAAAAATAATGAACTTTTATGTATAAAAAAATAATTTTGTGCACAATTTTATTATAAGATTACATTAATATAAATTTGGTCTTTTTCGAAAAGTAATTATTATTACGTATGAATTAGTTATTTTTAAGTAGCGTGTGAAAAATAAGGAAATAGGAATCATGAATAGATTATTTTTAATTGTTTGTAAATAAAGATTATATATTGATTTATAAATTAGTTAGATGGAAAGACTTCTGGTTATAATCAGGGGTGATATTATATTGGATTGCGTTGTTGAAACAAATCCCATAAAATATAAGTAGATTATGTAACTCTAAAAAAAACTATGGAATAAGGCCATTTTGACATTACTGCAGGCTGCCATCTGTATGAAAAATAGCAGAATAAACTCAAAGTCCTCAATACTAATCAAAATATTATATGGAAATTATTTACTTTAAAAACAATCCCTCCCTTAATACCGAAAATGATATGAATATTATTTTATATATCACCCCTGGTTATAATACATCTTACTTTAGTACTATTAATAGATGTTCCTACACATCAAAAGACTAAATTTTATATTCAAGGCACAGTATGTTTATTTAAATATTACGAGAATTGCCAAATGTATTTTTTATTTTAAGTAGATTTAGATAGGCATGTAAGAGTTTCAATATGAATACTAAAAAAAATTCTTTAAATGTAAGTTAATACAAAATTCTAAAAGCTCTAACTTGTTACAGAGAGATATATAGTGATAAAAAATTAACTGTCCAAACAAAAAATGATAATTTCTTTAATAAAATATAGTATTTGTGGAATATGTATTATCTGTTTTGTTGTATTTGTCTCTTTTGTCGTTTTTATTAAATAATTGTGATGTCTGCATTGAAAAGTATTTGTAAGTAAGTATTTTGTTTATATTAATCTATTTTTCAAATGTATGCAGTCATTAGTACGGAATTAAACATATATAAAAGTAAAAACCATGATAAAATGTGGTAAGATAAGCATATTTTGAATATTTTTTAAATTCACCCGACTTATGAATAAATTCGACTTATGCACAAACCTTTGGAACGAAACTAGTTCGTAAGGGGTACGTGTACATAAAAATTATATTTCTAATTATTTTGGCTTTATTTAGATTCGGTCTATGCGAGGTATTGTTATATAAAATTGGTTAAATTTAAATATTAAGCAAATCATGAAGTAACAAATTAATGTTTATAAGCTAGAATCGTTAGTCAAACATTAAAATAAACCATCTTCCATCTTCAATTTTTAATCTAGATAAAAATAATTACAAGGAACATAGCGATCTTTCTAAAACATTATTTATTATTTGGCTTCTTATATTGATTGACAGGTGTATCGATTAATCAAACCGAGTAAGTAAAAGTTAGAAGCTGTTGGAATCTTCCTCGTTAAATTCTCTCTCTAATTTCAATACAATTTTTTTGTTGCCTTCTTTCTAAAAGTACGCTTATTTTATTCAATTTACAATCTTTTTTTGTGTGTGTATTTTTTTCAATGCGTTTTCGCATTCCAGTCGTTCGTTTATGTTTGACTTGTTACCTAATGTTTGATGCTTCGAATCGCTTCCTTTCGAATTCAATTGACCAGCAATTAGTGTTGTATTTAACATCTCTCCTGTTCGGATCTTCCTATTATTCTTCGCGCTGCCACTAATTGTTACAAATACTCATTAAAGAAATCATCGGAGCTGCCGAACGTTGCGACAGCGCGCAATCTTCAGCGGGGAGGAAGTTTTGCAACGGTTCGGCAAGATGAGATTCTAAGGAAACAGGCTGAATTCGTTTATGTAAGATGCTCGATTTTAATTTGAGCATTATTGTTACGCTCGAAACGCAAGAGTGTTGAATGCGGACGGGCGGTCGTCCCCTTTCCGCCTGCCTATACAATTATCGAAATCAGGAGGAATTGTAAACATCCTGTCAAAAAAATGTCTTGGATAGGTTTCATTATAATAAATTTTAGAGAAATTATATATAAATATCCAAAAAAATAAATAATATTAAGACTTTCATAAAAATATATATAATATTTTAATAAATGTTTCAAAGAAAAAAATCATATATTTTTCTAAACACCAACACTTGAATCATTTCAATAATATAATACATTATAAATTATAGGTTTCTCATTAAATTTTTAATGAGTGTTAAAATGACAACGTTTATCTTGTGTCAAAGCGAGAAACTGGTGAAAAACTGTTCTAATTGCTAACAGTACAACTCCAAAAAAATATTTTGAGTCGCGCGGCAAAATGGTTGAGAAATCTAAATAATAAAATAAAAAAAGAGGTGTATTTTCAAAGACATTAAATGGGATGTTTGAACAAAAAGTCATTAAAGTCGATAAAACTGATTGAAATGACCAATATGTTTTGTAATTATAGAAGAGGTGTCGTTTTTTTTAATAAGCAAGACTTTTTATTTATGTATGTACTTGTTTGGTATGCCATTTTATGTATGTACTGCCATTT
Organism: Nicrophorus vespilloides; assembly: GCF_001412225.1. Lineage (NCBI taxonomy): Eukaryota > Metazoa > Arthropoda > Insecta > Coleoptera > Silphidae > Nicrophorus > Nicrophorus vespilloides. Next base: position 58,216 of record NW_017100108.1, on the reverse strand, counting down.
AAGCAGTTAGGGAAGTTGAACTTGCAATGTCATTTGTATATTTGATTAACTATTAACAAATACTTTGCACAGTGAGGGTAAACTAGGATTTTAACACCGCATAAAAAGAAACTGCACAAAAAGAGACTTGACTGTACAAAAGGGGAATAGCGATTTATGTATACACAAATTAAGAATTTATTTTTAAGTCATTATTTTTATAATAGTCATATCTATTTATTTTGTTCAATTAAAATTGAAGCAGCACTAAGCAAGGTATTGCTGTATATTGCATTCAAATCTAGCTATTGTTTTTAGTAAAATTCTATGTTAATATTGATTTAAATTAGCTGGGGACTTCAGTTGATGGTTAAATCATGTTTTTCAATTACTTAACCCTTTCAGACCTAAATTTTTAATATTGAAACTATTTTTTTTATCATAAAATATTTTATGGTACAAGAACTCTCTCACCAAGTTTGAGCTAGTTAAATTTCCATAAAACTGCATTGAGGGTATGTCATCATCATATATATAAATAAAAACAAACACATTTTTTATCGTCAAACTAGACAAAAGACCCAGTGGTGGAAATTGCGTAAACAAATTTCAAAGAGCCCTGAAGAAGGTTGTTTGTATAAAAACCACACATAACTTTCTTATAGTAAGTTTATAAACCTTATATTTTATATTTCAGACAAAATAATGTCAAAATTATTATTTCTATTGAAAATATTTATATTATAGATGATATATCTTTGAGGCTATTATTTGCCATCTTGCACACACAGCACAATAATAATCATCACTCAGATATGAAAAGATTTAAATATGGTAAATTTTAGTAACGGAATATATTTGCAATAGTTTGTCGAAACAACATCTAGTGTTTTATGCTGAAAATCGGTATTCAGTTATAACATATCTCTAAATCAGTTGATGTTCACAGCAATTATTTTTTATTAATAATAGAAATCATACAAATGTATGAAATAGAAAAAACATTAATAACTGCAACTATTCTAATTAAACTAAAAAGCTTTAATTGAATTTACATTTAAAATTAACTTATTTTCTATGTTTTTGTAATTTTTATTCTGTAATTGCAATGTAAACCTGCGTATTGTGAAATCGCCGAGTTTAAATATTTAATTTTCTTAATTAATTACAAATATATTTGTAAAATTTGAAAACCTTTGTACAAGAATATAAAAAAATACGTGAAGAAACTCGAAAACATGCAGCTGAAACTGTAATTCAATGAATAATTTCGTAATAATTACAAAAGCAGTCATTAATTATAAAGTATCTTGAAACTGTGGAACGCGGAAACGTTGGAAGACCGAAAAACGGAGCCTATAATTAATCCGTCGTTCCTCGCTTTACTCAAATAGAGGTGCAATAAAAAAACGATCGATTTCGCGTGAAAAGACAAATTGCTCGAGAGACGTAGATGAAGATGTGGTGAGTCTGAAGGATTCCATGGATGGATGGATTCCCATTGTTGTTCGCCGTTTGACTGAAGAATAAGAAGAACTAGCAGAGTGTCGGTCCGGACCGTTGAGGAATTTAGAACGTGTTGCCTTGAATGGTTTGGTCCGCCGCCTGCTCTTCGCCGCAATCTTTTAACTCGCTTTTGATCTGATTTCTTCGCGTCCTTGTCACATAATATCATCATCATCATCATCACCACCAGCAGCAGAATCATGAAATCAGGCATCGCAACGAGAATAATAATATTAACGACAACCGTCTTCATTTATTTATTGCCCGCATTCTGCTCGAGAGAGACTTGTAAAGAGAAACTCATTAACATTTTGATTGGCTCATAAACCGAGCGAAAAAAAAAATAAATTAGTATAAGCTATTTGCACACAGTTCGCGACATTAAACTGTTCATAAGTAGTGCACTCGAACAACAAGGATGTGCGGAGGTTACGTAATAGTAAAAGGATTCCCCTTAAAAATAAGCAAACGAAAAATAGCAACAACAACAAACGGCCGAGATTGTGAATGAAGATCTACCTAAATATGTTTGCCAGAATTAAATTGCTGCTGCTGCTCTGTTTGCTTACATTTTTTTTTGCACGTCGAAATATAACCATTTCATACAAAATTTATGTCGACCGAAATATGATAAATATGACCACTTGAAGAATGCTAAACAAGACGCTTCCATGAAAACAACAAAATAAATAATAATGTTATTCAGATGGTTTCCTGAAATTTTGTTTGCTTTATTTTTACATTTTTGTTACTAAAACCATTAAAATATTTGTATAAACTTGATACAAATAGTTCATATTAAATAGTATTGTAATAAAAATGTATTATATAATAACTATTGAAGGGCTATTGATAGTAGTACATATAATTAATTTTACTTGTAAAATATACTTTACACTAAACTTAGTAACATTGTTAAGTGTTAATATTTTAGAGTTCAAAACTTAATAATCGAAAAAGAGCAATACCTCGCATAGTGTAATCGAATTTGCCAATATCTCGCACAGTTTGAAAGCGGACTGATCGAGTACTTTAATTAAACATCACAAAAATAGACCAAAATTTATCATTACTTTGTTGTGTTAAAATTTAGATTAATATTATTGACACATACAAGGAAGAAGTCAACAACTCAAAGAATACGCATTGAATTGAATTAAAAAAAAAACATATACATTACGGAGACATTCTCTGATAATAAAATAGATCTACATATGAAATATTTGTCAGTCATGAAGAACAATATAGTTGTCAATAAACAAACACATGCCAATACATCTAATTTATCAATAAAAATAAAGCCCACTTGCGATATCATGCCGAAAGGCATCAACAGGAAGAATGATACAAAATATAGATTATGAAATATAATGTAAATATTTTTATATAAATAATATAGTTTTCGATATTTTTACGTCTTGAAAGTGATTCACGGTATAATTTATAATTTAACTTAAACATCTTTATTGTCTTATGTTTTTTATTATAATATATTTTGGATAGTAGAGATTTCTGGTTGTTTCAGTGCGTTTTTTTTTAATATTTTTCTTAAATATTATATTTTGTGGTAAATCTATACAAAATGCTTAATTGTATTTTTAAGATAAAAGTGATTTTTATTGAATTATTACTGATTTTCACCAATAACGATAATGTTTACTAATAAGTTCCAAGTAGATATATCAGAAATTCTTTTGATTGGACGAAAGTAATTCAGGCAGTAGCATTTATCAATAATTTTAAGCATTGTCACTGTTGTAATAAACGGTATTATTATATATTGGTTCTGGTGATATTATATTAATAGAAACAGGTAATATTATAGGAATTTTCAAGATTTATATTACTCGTTCTCTCGAGGAAAAAAATCTCATAGAATCAGAATATAAAGTAACATTTTAATAATCTAGAGTTGCCATGCATCCGGTATTTCCTAAAAATGTCCTCCTTTATGAGTTCGTGAGAAATTTTAAAAATTTATTTTTCTCTAAATTTAACCAATTATTACATTTTTTTAACCGATATTGTTTTGAAGAAACTAGAATTTTACACATTACACTTCTCGTTTACTATTTTCAAACATAATTAATACGAAAATTGAAAATATTTTCAAATTACTCTGCTGTCCACTAAAATTCTCTCGCAATTCTTATATAATATTATTTATTCTAATGAAAACGTTTAAGATCATTAAAAAAATATAATTCAGATTTATGTATACGGTTTGTTTTGTTTTGATGTTTTGCATTGTAAATAATTTTTAGTCAAATTTTAGTTTACTTATTAACTCTTTGTTTCGAGAAATTCCGAGATTCCCTCCTTAAACGATTTATTATAAATGGTTCGATTGATTAGTTATCAACATTTAACGGCGTCAGGAGGATATTGCTGTTGAAATAACCATGGTAAAATGTACATCAATTAAATGTCAATAGAAAAGTGTTTTGTGTTATTCCATCAAACTTCGTTATTTTTAATGCGTTTCCTCATTTCAACAAACATTCAAATAAAGTGCATCGCGTGAAGAATGAAAATTAGAATTTTGTATCTTCAAGCAGTAGAATGCAGTTATACCTTTGAGACTCGAAAAATCTGCTTCAATTCCTTATGCATTTCGGTAAGTAGCGTAATTATCATACTATTATAAACACAAATGTCAACGGTAATATTATTTTTGCTTGTAATGATCGTACTCGTTACAAAAGAACGTAATTTAATAATTTTTACGGACGATTAGAATTGTAAATGAGGAATTTGGAGATTTGCTGTTCGGCGTACTTGAGCAAGGTTATCAATTGCATGCATCACTTATCTTGACAACACCATATATATTTGACATTTCATTGTCATGTGGGCACCAGTAATTTATTGTTGCATTTCTTGTTGGTTCATATAATCAACGACAATGTGAATACTCCTAATATTCATGATACGCATTATAAACACTAATAAAATTTATTTATTGCATTTATATAATTTTTACTATTAAATTTATTCAACAATAAAATAATTATTAAAAAAATGTCTATGCGCAATAATAATTGATTACGGTCTATATGAGTTTGCATATAGACCGTAGTAGAAACTCCTAGTAGAATAGGTTGCCAAGCCCTAGTATAAATGGATAGAAGCCGCACTATGCGAGGTATAGTTGCACATATTTCAATTTGATTCATCATTATGATCAGAGGCAAACCATCAATTTTGGGGAATAACACTATTTGAGGGACTAGACCACAATGTCTGTCAAACTACCTCACGGCACAGTAGAATTTATGTCGCGGCACACCAAAATATAAATTTCAACAAAATTAATTATATATCAATAAAAATAAATAAATTCTTAAAAATCATTAATTTATCAAACATACAATATAGATAATAATTTTATTAGTGAAAAGGATGCAATTAATTTTCAGAAAAAATTAAGTCAAAATTTCTTCCTCCGTTAATGGTAAGTGCGTCTATCGTATTTTGCAAAAGGATTGATGACCCACTAGTACATTTGACAATTAAGTGATGGAAAATACTTAGAAAGTGATACAGAGAGTTTTCTACAGTCTTCTGCTTTTCTTACTAAATTTCAAAATTTGTTAGGAAAACCGTCTACGCCTGGGAAGCAATCAAACTGTGAGTTTTTAACTTTCCTGATGCTCAGTTCTAACTTGTCTGTGAAAGCCATTAATTTTCCTGTAATTGTGATAATATTTTGGTTTTCTCCTTGTATGTTCAAATTTAAAACGTTCAAATTGAGAAATGTTACTTTCAAGATATTTCAATTCGCAAAGAAATAAATCGTGCGATTATTTTTTCTTTCAAGAGCTATCGCAATACTGTATGAAGTATTAAACACTTAAAATCAAAATCCATTGTTTCACATAGGGATGCAAAAAGACTGCTATATAGATAATTAGAATTTATGTAATTGCCATCAGGTAAAGATTTTAACTCCAATACTTCGAAGTCAGCATTGCATGGATGGAGTGCTATCTGTGCAAACGATCATTTTGTGCACTATTTTTTTTTTAAATTTATGTATATTTTGTCAATTAATATTTAGTTTGTGAAGCCAGACTGATCAAAGCCGCACTATTGTATATTGCTGTATTTTGTATTGAATTTATAAAATGTTGGGATATAATATTATAATGTTTTATTACAAAAATAGTAGAATGGATAGAAAAGTTATAGCACACCTAGATTTTCTATAATTCATATTTTCCGCAACGCTAATTAGTCTTCGAGTCCAATGTGGCCTATATAATATTGGTTAATGGTTGCCTATGAAAGATGGAAAGCCAACTATAATCTCATTAAAAGTGTTTCGCAATTCCGTTTGTTGCACAAAAATAAGAAAAAATCGGAGCAATCGTTCATGCGTTTTTTTTGTGTCTAGTTTCACTTCTTCTGCTTCACATCTTCTTCATCGAATTTTGCAATGCGATGACTGTGTGCCGTATAATTTTCTATCTGCACCTTTCGTTATATTTTTTTTTCGCAAAACTAAAAGATACAATCTCGTATTCGCGATCCATCACATTATCATGTTATATAATTATTCTCTTTTTTCACTTGTTCTTCGCATTCTTGGGTCGAAATTGAATCGGACAATTCTCTCATCTTGGAAACATAGGAGCAAAATGATTGTTGGAGTCGTCTTATTTTCACACAGCGTTTGCAAATTCTTCAAACAAAAGGTGATACTCTGTTGATCGTCTTTTGTTTGCATGTAATTCATTCTTTCTAATTGGATGTTTGTTTTCATAGATAAATGAACAGTAGTAAACATACAGTTATAAATGTTCATATTTCAATGTTTATTATTATACAGAAATTAAACTCTCAATCATATCATAACAATATTGAAGAAATACTAATTTTCTTCATAAAGTTAATTCTTATTGAAATAAAAAATATCAAAGATAATTTATTCCCGCGGGCAATAGCATTTCATAAGAACGCTTAAAAATTAGTCAAATTAATGAAAATCAATTAAGATTTTATTTATCAATGGAAATATAAAACAATATCTCTAAAAAATGTTATAACTTGTATATGAAACTATTTTCATGATTTAAAATTAATAAAGAATATTATAATAATAGGAAGTGTAGGAAGTAATATTTCGCAACGTTCGTGAAACAAAATCGTGATACAAAATTACGTCGGCGTAAATGTAGCAATATTAACGATTATATCAGAAATTTATAAATAGAACTTAACACTCGATTATGTGTGCAGTCGGTGGATGATTTTGTGGTTAATGTTGAAAGATTTGATGAATTTACCTAAAATATAACATTGTTTAAGCTCTACTTTTCTTCTATATAAATATCAATTTGAAACAAGAAAGTAATAAATTTACTATCAGTTCAGGTAATCGGTTTCTCCAATATCCCGGACTATTAGAAGCCCTGTTCGAGGAACTAAATACATACAAAAAATAAATCTCACAAAAAGAGTTTTTTTTTGTATTTGGAATAAATACACAAATCTCGACAAATTGAAGTCGAACTCAATAAGCATGTAAATTAGTGAAAATTGTTAACATCATTTCAATTATACATGTAGTTTAAATGATAGAACTTATTGTAAAACAATTTAACTACTACACAATTATATTTTTTTAAAGGATTATTGAAATACTGGAATTAAATGTATCGGTAGTTAAGCATGAGTGACTCTAGTAGCCCCATGAAGTTTGACATTTTTCAAAATAGTTTTTGTACTATGAAGTGTATGGAATTGACGATTACAAGCTTCCTCATTTGAGCAAAGATAAACTGCGTTTACAGGGAACCGTTTATAATTACTAATTTGTTAAATGTTACGCATAAGTGTTAATTTTCAAATGTTTTTGAAATGTTTTATCGGCCAATATGATTATCGAAATTACCGATAAATTTTGACAACAAACACATTAGAATAAAAATCAAGAAAACCTAAATGAAATGTCCATCTCTCATAATGAAACCTACGAATATCGAGTTAAGAAGAGACTTTACTTCTGCAGTGACAGATTTAATTTTGCTTTGTTTATTAAGACATAATGCTTAAGTAAATAAATAATACCAGTAATTTACCGTATAACCGGTAATTTTGGAAATTAATAAAAAATGTATAATTTTAATTATTCATTATTAATATTATTATAATTACATTCGTTAACTTTACGAACTTGCTCTGGTACTATTTTTGTATAATTTTATTCAAAATCTGTTCATCAAAGTGAACATTGAGTAAATTTAAGATCGCGGTTGATATTAAATGGATAATCTCTCCCGGTGGATAGTTACCATTATGATGATTTTGATTTTTTAATTTGTTGCTTGGCTGTCAACTTGTAGATTAACTTTAGTAGTATATTGATGCTTTGCGAATCCATTATTTCCATTGATTGTGAATTTGCTGCTATCCTTAACACTGTTATTGTCCATCGACTTGGCTGAAGGTCCATATGCTGAACCTCATAACTGTCTATCTGTGATGAACGATGGCCCTATTGCTGCATGCACCGAGAGGGCTCACAAAGGGTCTGGCTTGACTAGGATTCAAACCATTCGTATATTAGTCGTCTCAAATAAAATAATATGTGGTACATATAATAATAAATAATATAAATTTAGCAGTTGCTTTTAGCAAAATGAGTTTTTTTATTGTAGAAAAAAATAAATAATCAATTTTGTGTATAATCTCAGAGTTACAGTTTTTCTACTTGAGACTGAATTGAAGTCACTGAACTAAAAATTTAGGTGTAAAATCTTTTAACTTTTCAGCTTTTTTTTGTACTTTAATTTTTGATAAGTTTTCATTAATTGTTTTTTATCTTCTACCTCGGGATTCACAAACTTATTCGGTTTGCGGCGCTCCTTAATGTATCAGAATTTTTCCGCGGCGCCCCAATTCCAAACATTGGTTTATCTCAGGGCGAACTTTATGTTAATAGTAGCACAGCCACAGCGTACAGTTTGGGAACCTAGAACAGGAGTTCCCACCTTGTAGAAAATCATTTTAGTTGCAAAGATTGATTATAAGTGTAACAATCACTAAAATCAGATCAATAGTGTTGGCGTTTTAATGCATCAGATTGATGTACATAAAGCATTTATTATATACAAAATTGTTGGTTAATAATTCTATTTATTATTGTAATCTTACTCAACGTTATTTATTCGCTATTTGTAGTTCAAGTACAGATGACGTTAAAATTGAATCATAATCTTACATAAAAATATGAAATTGCTCGCATTGGGTAATAATTATGAAAAGGTGTATCGAAGATGTTGGCGGATTTGTAATGTTCTTATACATATAGATATATATTTTTATACGTCTACATAATTTAAATGTAAATGTATATACACTTACGTACACATAAGTGTATATTCATTTAGTAATTCAGTTTGCGTAATTGAAAAACGGTCTCAACTCGTTGGCGACTCTGCTCTCGTATTATCTTTAATATTTATTATTATTGCCGTTTGTTCTTCCTTTCATTTTTATTTTCGGCCTTTCATAATCCGAGCGGCGAAGAGCGCGAGAAAGGGACGGACAGGCACCGCGATCTTGCGCGATCTTTAATTGCGCAAAATTAAGATTTATATACAATGTGTTCGTATACTAAAAAAAATAAGAAAGAAGCGCAAACGAAGAAGCCGCGATTCAAAGTTAATCCAAATCTTGATTGCGTGTCATCTAAATTCACTGCTTTCTCTAGTGCGATCTTTAAATTGCGCAAATAATCAGATTCAAAAAAGGATAGAATATATGTTAAAATGCGGGCAAAGAAGCGAGAAATCAAATTTAATCTTAATCTCGATTGTGTCTTCTAATTTCTGTTTTTTTAATTTATATTTTTGTGTTTCCGCGTTTTCGTGCGAACGTTCTCATTAGCCTCAGTCCACTTTTGTTCTGCTAACTAGATCTCCTAACAAAAGGAACTAAAATGTTGGAGAGACTAATAAGAACATAATACAGATTTAATCTCGATTTGCAAATGAATCGAAATAAGATTTCACCTGTTGAATTATATATAAAATTGCGTAGATGCAGACATCGAAAGATTTACTTAATTCTCGATTCAGTTATTTTAATGTGCGTACAGTAATACACATAATTAATTACTCTATAATTAATGATTTATAAATAATAATAAATTATTATCTTCTCCAAATTTAACTAAAAATATAAAATTATTAAATAATAATAAAATCATAGGTTTGAACAAATCAAATTTGCCGCGCGAAAAAAAAAGATTTTTTTTATATATATATGAATATAGTGAACTACAATACATTTCAACAGTGTGTAAATATAAATAACACAATATTATAATAAAAAATATATTTGACGGAAAATTTAAAAATGAAAAACTAAATCGAAATTATGAATAACTTGAACATTTTTATTTCTGTTTTTTTTTTAAACAGTCCTTTATACAAAGTCCTATTTTACACTCGGGAGACCATATTGTAACAAATTTTCTTCTTTTTAACCTTTCCATGAAATTTACTCCAGCTAAATGATTTAATACTTTGTCGTTCCGGAAATAAAATGCGGAAATAAAATGTGAATAAAATAGCTCGATACAATAAATATAATCAAAATCATAAAATATATGTGTATGTCCATACTATAATCATAATTAAGTTCAGAGATAACAAATCTTACAATGATATAGAGAATGGTTAATAGGCGACAACCGTATCTCAGTATAATTCATCAAATTATAAAAGGTTAAACAAAAATATAATTAGAATTACATTTATTGCCCATTCGCTGATGATACAGCAATCTTGGCATCAGATGTGAAACCAGCAGTAGCATCCGAATATCTACAGGAAAATTTAGATAAGCTACAAGAATGGCTTAAAAAATGGAGAATAGCAGTAAAAGAAATGAAATCTGTGCATATCACATTCAGGCTAAAGAAAGACACCTGCCCAACTGTAAGATTGAATGGACAAGATCTGTCCAAAGCAACAAAAGTCAAATATCTAGGCATGCATCTAGACAGAAGACTCACCTTGAAAGATCACATTCAGGCTAAGAGGGAGCAATTAGAAATAAAGTATGGACGTATGGTATCCAATTGTGGGGCGTGTACTGGCCACAATACAAATCAAAATGCCTGAGAAATATTATTAGGGCCCCATGGTTCGTCAAGAATAAACAAATACACGAAGATCTTCATATGGATATGGTTGAGGATACAATACCAACATTTAGTAGTAGATACCAAGATAGACTGGAGTCACATACTAATGTTCTGGCTATTAACCTACTCGACAACAATGAAACCACTAGATTTAGTATATAAATTTAAGTAATTATTAATGTTCAAATCATCATAATGGTAAACTATCCACTGGGAAAGATTATCCAATTAATGTTAACCGCGATCTTAAATTTACTCAATGTTCACATAGATGAACAGATTGTGAATAAAATTAAACGACAAAAAAAAAATTATTGCAAGAATTCTAAAATGATATAAAATAAACATAATTAAATAAAATATAGTTGATAAAATATACATGATAGTTTTTGAATTAAGTGCAATATCTGGAGGATAGTAAGAATAACTCCCTGTTAGGGAACTGAATTGTGTTAGGCATTTTTTTGTATTCGGGAATCGAACCTATGTTCTCGCCAAAATTCTAAAAATTACATAATATCTTCATTCTTTCCTTGAAGAAGAGCTTAATCTGCTCCTGTCATCCAGTCAAATTCAACAACAAAGTAGTTTCAGCTTTTAGTAATTAATAATTAAATTTCAATAATATACTTTCAACTATGTAATATTGAAATAAGTATTTTAAATCATAATAATAATTAAAACTATCCAAAAGGAATAAATATATATTTTGAAATAAATAAAAACAAATATTATAATTTAAAATATAATATTTACGGGCGGACAGATCTAGGCCTTTTGGCTAAATTATTAATTATTTTTATTAATTAATTTATTTTTCCTTATTTTGTTTATATTTATCATTTATATTTATGTTGGATTAATATTTTCTATTATTGTTATCTGGCCAACAAATAATTATTATATAATATTTACTTATTTGGCATAAAAACTTATGGTTGGTAGCCCTTTGCAGCTATTTGTTATTATTTATTTATAATAAATTTCATTACTGTAAATTTGAAGTAATTTTGAATATACAATGTATAAATTTATCATTTCATTTAATTTACGTGGAGGTGTTTGGTTGAAAGTTATTTTTTTTTTGTCAAATAATCGTTTATAAGTAGTCACTTATTTATGGTTTTCCTGTTACTATATTATCCAAATTTCAAGAATAAAATACAGTAAATCTTGAGCGGCCTTGATCATATTTATTATGTATAAGTTTTTGTGTCTTTTAAAAATAATTACAATATTATTTTATTTATTTTTTTTGGCCGAACAGAAATCTTTTCCCCAATAATTAAACATAAATTCTTTATTGAGTGCGCATATAAAAAGAGAACGAATGGGTTGCGATTCATAAAAGGATGTGTTACGTTTTTACTATTTCGATGTGTTATTAAGGATGGATTTATTGGATCTGGACGGTTAGAAAGTGCGAGAGCGTGTGATTAAAAAATAAATCGGCTCGAAGATGTTAGGAGAGGAATTGAACGCACGTTAGTAGGTAGTAGTCAAGTAGAAGCAAAGCAAGAACAAAATATACAAAAGAGAGAGAATTGAATTAAACTAAAAGGATTGAAACGGCTACAATAAAAACTAAATTGGTAAACCAGAACGCGCACGAATATCGAATTTTTCAGACGCCCACCGATATATCCATCGTCGAAGCTCAGCGGATAACATCTGATCTCCGCCATCTTGCGCAACTATTAATTGTTTCTAATTACTCCCTCGCCGGTAATTCATTACCCGATGATTACAAGTTTCGCAACGGTCACAGAAAAGTAGGCAAATCTTTGAAGAGAGCAACGTTTTCGGTTTTCTTTGTTGCAATTGAAAAGTGTGTTCGGAATTGGATCAAGGAACGATTTCAAGTGCCACCCACTACTCGGCAAGGCCACAGAGGCAGGCGATACATCATCATCATGATGATCATCATAGACAATCCAATTCCATCAATCGAGTGGCGTTGCGAAATGAGAGGATCCAACTGAGAGAACGAGCAAAACGAAGATCAATTGCGCGCCGTTTGCTCAATGCGGGACGCCCTTTTATGGGGATCGCATCCTCTTCTAATTATCCGAGGCAAGATGGGATCAATTAATGGAATAGAACAAAAAGCGGGCCATCGGAGGCGATCAATGGAATTGCGCCAAAACTCCCTCAGGGGGTACTCTCCGTAGTTTTGCAATGATTGCAATTGTTTTGTTGTATTTTCGATGGATGGAACGATTCTTCGTTGTACTTCTTCGCCTTTTTATCCGTAACGAGACAGACGCCGAACGGTCGGTCCCTGGACGAGAAGCGGTTGAGAAAGGAGGAAATTAGGATTCCCCATTTAGGAATTTCGTTTTTTTTTATTGCTAATAAATGCAGAATTTTATGACGACGTGGAAATTGCGATTTTTTTACATGTAGTAGTAAAATTCTTTCAACGGCTTTCAAGATTAAAGTTACATGATTTCCATGAAATTTGTATCTTTTATATAATTCTGTATGGTCAAATATAATAAACTCTTTCATACGTCTATATAAGTAAAGACAAACTCGAATATTATTCCAGTTGTTTTTTTTTTATATAAAGCAACTTATTCAAGCTATTTGTTGAAATAGTTCATGTCGTTGTATTTTGTTTTGTAACAAATAAATACTGTACGTATACATCATACATTTTACAAAATAATGATGCTATAACTAAGTTTAATTTAAGTTAAATTTAACACAATATGAAAATCTTGAAAACAATTAATATTTCTGTATAAACTAACTTTACATTTGTCCAAAATACATTTTTTTGCCCTTTACAATCTGTTTTTTTGCAACGCTGTCTAATTAACTGGCCAATGATGCATTCCATCCAATCTTACATTTTTAGAAGGAAGAGTAGTTGTTGAGTAGTTATTTTTCTCATATACCTCTTGGAGATGATGAAGGTCATCCTCTTTTCTTAATATTAGTTCCTTTTTCTTCTTTATATAAGAATTCTGATATCTGGGTCCGAAATTTCAAAAGATCCATTTGGCGCCTCTTTGCTATTCCCAAATTGAAGTCTTTGCGATAAAATAGCCAGCAAATGATAATTACTGGAGAGAAAAGAAAATGGTCAATTTATCTAATATGGATTCGGCGTCAATTTTATGTAACTTAAAAATCCTTGTTTTTATTGTCGATTGATGCACTTTAGCGACATAGCAAATAATCTCTAAAATCCCTGAAAATACTCATAATAAACTAACCAAATGAAAACTAACCAAGAGTACACATATCTAGTACATGAAGCACTTACTTCTGAGTTTACAGCAAAAAAAATATACTGAAAATATCACTGTGCACTGTTAACTTTTATTGTAACACTAACAAATGCCAGCACGTGATTATATTTTATGATAGGAATGTACTAAACAAGTAACACTCGAGCATCGCTCAAAAAATATTTTTCTATCCCGTATTGAAGCACTAAACTCGATTCTAGAATTATCTTCTAGAAGTCTGGTAGATAATTATTAAATTTAATACATATTTTTTTAGTATTTTTTTTTTGACATAGAACGTTTATTATATTTTATGTTAATTTATATGTATAAAATTGTTTTTCTTAACTAGTGATTCGCATTGCGAGTAAGATTCAGGAATGAATATTGCTGTAAATACAAAAGGGTAATTATCAATAACCTGTTAAGTTTTAATAATAGTTTATACATTACCAAACATTAAACATATATATTATTTCTTTATAAATAAATCAAAATTCATTTAAAGATATAATTATACACATACCAATAACACATACGAAATAAGTTTAAGTCATTAAGAAAAGAATAATCAATTCTTAACGCAACAGAAAATATGCAGGTAGTAGTCAAATTGTATCTAATGGCTCGTTCAGTCCAATACTCGTGGGTTTCACACTGACTAGTTAAATATTTTCCACGTCTACGATTTACATCTTTTAGATTTATTTTTTTAATAAGTTTTATTTAATTTATCGTGTTACTGATTACTGGATTCTTGGAAAATGTATTTGTTTTTATTGCTTTTTCTGCTCATAGACCAAATGTACAATGAGAAATGAAATGTTTTTAAAATGTTTTCATATGTAATTTAATTATTTATTTTGTTTGGATGTACTTCATAAATCTTTAACGTATTTTTTAAGTGCGAGTTTCTGGAATATATTATACAAAGTTATTTGTTATATGTAAGAATTTATGAAAATTTCGAATATTTGTTTTATGTGATTTTTTTATGAGGTCCCTATCTACCGCAGAAAAACAGGTTTTACTGTATATAATTGGTTTTAAATTAGTTTTGAATTATATTATTACGCATATCTACTTCGGTGTATTATAATTGAATATTATAATTTTTATGAGGTAACAGAGTAGTAATTATTATTGAGTGTAGTTATTATTTATTTGATTGCATAATAATTTATTCCCTCTTCCAATAAATATAAATTCTCCATAAATATTATGCGTTAGTGTCTATCATCGACTTTATGTAACGTTAAAATAAGAGTCGTCATGGTCTCCGAAGAGGAATTCATTGCTGACCATAAACTTTCCTTGATTCCGAATACAAATACTCGCAAATTACAAGTGATATTGCAAAACGTGCAATACCATATGGAATTGCATGGAAAAGAAGTTATTAAAACATTTAATTGTCCGACCATCGGACGTCCACCTGCCAACGTAACATCATACCAAGAACATATTAAAATGAGATGAAAACCTGGACACATTTAGAATCCAATAAAACCGTCGAGGCTTAGAGCAAATGCGTTTATTAACGTGCGAAATTTCCCTCCTTGACACGTTACTTAGTTTATTGCTCATTTATTTATTTGCTCGTTTTGTAGTTTGCCATGCAATTTTGCTTTAGGAACATAACAATAAGGAAGCGTTGCCAGGTAATTTTGAATTTCCTTACTTTCCTATTATCCCAAACAATCAAACAAAAATATCAAAACATTTAATTTATTAGAATCACAGTATTGGTGTATTATTTTTTCAATTATTTTAATATACTTGTTAAGAGCACGAGTAATTGGAAAATTAAGTTTAATTTGTTTCTAATTATGCTGTTGAACGTTAAACTGTAATTTACTTCAATTAGTTTTAATTAGCACGTGCATTGCCAATTGAACGATCAAAGATTAACATTTAATTTTATTATATCTCAAAATAATTGAACATTTGTAAATTATCCAATCAAAATACAATATTGTATGGAACATATAAGTTTATTATTTCAGACTTTAAACCTTCTGGTAAATGTATATTCTTGTAGCAATTATTTGTGTCGTAACAAATATATCTGATTATTCTTTTGTTCGTGCAATATATAGATGATGTATCGAAAATAAATGATGTCTTTGGCATTTAAAGAACTCGACGCTATGTATATTTGCCGATTTGTTTAATGTAATTATGTTTATGGATGCACGTAAAGGTATGTGTTCCTGCTAGTGGAAAAAAAAAAGAATACTGCAAAATGTACCGCATTCCAAAATATCGTTACTTTCAAATAAACAAAATGAGTTTTAAAGTGAAATTTTATAAGATATTTTTTATTAGGTTGTCGGTAATTTAAAAATAAGTGGATGACATAGAACAGAAAACAAAAGTATCGATTTTAGTCTTTTGTGGAAGTTCATTAGATTAAAAAAATAAATCTTCGAGACTAATAATAAATGAAATTTAAAACTATCGAGTTCCCTCAAACAGTGTTAATCGAGAGCCCTCAAACAGTGTTAGCCCAGAGACACTAAACAGTATTAGTTGAGTGCCCCAAAAATGGTTGCCCAAGAGGACGTTTAATGCGTATAGACTAGGCTTCCCAAACTTTTTCGGTTTGAGAATAATAATAGATTTTTTCCGTGGCGCCCCAAGTCAAAACATTGGTCTATCTCAGAACTTTAAGTTAATATATCAGAGTTTTCGCTTTTGTGCAAAACCTTGTGTATAGTTATTGTAGATAGACTTTTTTTACGATGAATAAAACATATTATAATAGATGAAAATTTTTCAACAACTTTCAATGATCCACAAAATACTGAACATTGTCTACCTAAAAACTAAATTGCCAGAATTAGACGTTCAATTATGATACGCCGGAATTAATTTTGAAATGAAACACAGTAAATTATTATTTAATTGTGAATTTTTTATTGATTTATTAAGTAGACATGTTGACATTAATTATGGAATACGATGACGGCCAAAGCAAGGCAGGCAAGGCAGGTGGCTCAATTTTAGAAATAACGCGTTGGATCTCTGTTATCAGGTCAGGAATAGTTTGTGGTTTGTTAGCATAGACCTGGAATTTTGTTATCCAAATGATCCCACAAAAAGTTAGATCATTTTCAAAAAAGAAGATCCAATAACAGTTCATAATCCGTACCAATCAGTTCATCTTTTTTCATTAATAAATCCAATTCATCCAAATGGAAATGAGCTTTATTGCTAAATATGTTTAAAAAAAAGTTTTCGAACAGTCTTCGCAAAACTTAAATACAAAATAAATGGAAGGAAATTTAAATCCGGCGTACCCGGTGGGCCACCCTATTCAATTGCTGTACATGGATCATGCTATTCGAAGTTAAAAATCAAATTAAGAAGGACGAGACAAGATAAGATAAAAGAGATAAAAGGGAGCGTTTCGTATATTTCCGATGCACCAATCCCGTCGTACATACCGACAAAGTTTATCAAAGTTTAACAAAAATTTAACAGCCATGGCACACACAATTTGCATATCTAATTGCGGCGGCCCTTTTAACAAAGTTTACTGATTACTTGCTTGACCATTTTAACTAAAAGTTCTTGGTAGACTATAGTAATTGTACCCGTTGCATTAATACATATTAATTTTGTAATCAATATTATAATTACTTAAAAACAACATTTTAATATATAGTTTAAATATAAAAAATCTAATTTTAATATAAAAAATAAATAAATTTGATTTCATATATCAATTTTATGGTTATACATAAACATATATAAAGTGCTTTAAATAGCAATACAGAATCTTAAATAATAGATAGAAAATGTGTCATAAATATTTAGATCTTTAACAAAAAATAAAATAGCAACTAAAATAACAACCTTCTCATGAATGCTAATTCGATAAATGTCAATTATATTGTATTAATATAAGAGTTTGTTGTATTTATGCACGTGCTCCATCTCACTTTTACTTATGCTTGTATGTACGTACCATAATTTTCACCTATTTTCACCTAAAAAAATAATAAAAAATATTTAAAGAAAAATAAAATTGTGGGATATATAATGAAAGTTATCAGCAAGAATCCTTTAAATGAGATATAACAGCATTTTTTGGTATTCTTGTATATTGGATATTAAATAAACAACATTTTGCATAAAACGGCTTTTGTCAGAATTCCGACGATGCACCCCGTACGCATTTTAGGATAAAATTTAGAACTTACATGAAATATTTAAATAATTTTATTTACCTCAGACATTGGAGACGCCACTGCATTTAATAACAATATGTATTTGTTTATTTTAATAATTTAAACAAAAATATAATTAAAAATTATTTGTACATACAAAATAACAAATCTAATTAAATAGAATCAAATCAAACCAAAGGTGTTTCAATTAAATTTCCGGTACGAACTGACTCTGGTCATATATCTTTCCAGCAGAATTTAATGATGACGGTTTTATTTCTTTGGTGGATCAAGATATGAGTTACAAATATAGCTATAATTTCCTGTCTTAACAACTTATATAATTAAGTTATATTCCGAATTCCATTCTATTCTCCAATATTCGAACCGTGTTAGAACAATATCGTGCTGTGTAAATCGTTAATTTAAAAAAATGTAGACTTTTTATGTAGACATCTGTAATTGTTAGGTGTAAACGGCAGATCTTTAATAGACGAATTAAATCTCTTAAAATTGCATGGTATGCTGCGACGTCTACAATGTTATATAATTTCTTATGTACACGTAATAATGATAGGTATTTGGACGTGCTTAGTGACCCAAAGAGAAAGAACTGGTTCTGGTTGTGTGTGCATTTTGGCGCGTAGGATGCTGGTGATGAGCGCAACGTGATCTCTGGGATCCCTCTGACCCAATGTTGTTACATATCACAGAGCACCGATCTATTATATATATATATTTATTATTGTTGTTACGGGGAGCCTCATCCCGCCGAGAAACACAAGCAACTCATCACAAGTAACCCAAGTGAAAGTCAAAATTTCGATATTGCATTATGCATAAACACTCATACACTTATAGCTTCTCTAAAGCCGCATGAGAGGTGGACGATGATGGAGATAGTAGTATTCGCTACTGCTACTTACTTACCTGTTCCTCTGATTTAATTCAATCAGATTTAGATCAGCATCGCCCATTTGTCATAACATTTAATTAGCGCTCTTCTCTGGATCCTCGTTATACATGGACTTGCATATACAATCGTACAATTAATTTCAATTTTCAAAGAAAGGAACGAAAGATGAGAGGAAAAAAAAAAAGATTGAAGATTCATCTAGGACGAAGCGGCGGTGTGGGGACGTTACGCAACGCCGAAAGCAATTAATTGATTTGGAAGGGAAATATTGGTCCGATGAGGAAATCGTAATTAAGAAATTTGTTTAACTTAATGAAAACACGTTCACAGTTTGTATCTAATGTGTGTTAGATAATGGTTTTAATCTTTGCATCATCCTTTATTTGATTATACAATAATTATTTTCTTTGATTCAAAATGAGATTGTAAGTATTGTTCATTAATTAGAAATAATTTAACGGTTGCTTATATTTTAGTTATTCTTAATTATATGCAATTTAATCAACTTGATAACCATATTTATATTCTTATAGTAAATAAAACTTCTGAAATGTTAAAATACAAAATTAACCATTTCAGACCTGATTAAAGATAAACATTTTTCATTTGAAGTTAATATGTGAATTGGAGTATAATTATTAAGAATTACAATAATGCAAACGCCGGCTGGGCGTGAGTCCCTGACGAGGAAGGTTCTGGGCGCCACTTCCATTTGCGAAGAGGAAGAACTTCTTTCCTTTCTGCTCTCCTTTAGAGCCTACTACTGTCTTCCTGGCGATCAAAATCCCGTCTTCTTGGAGCACACAACCATCTTCTCTCACTGTTGACATCGACTCCCTTAGAGCTTCCTAACATCCAAAATCCCGTCTCATTGGAGCTCTATGTTTCTTCTACTCTCTGCCGGAGCCCATAACCATCTTCCCTAACGTTAATATAAAAATTCTATATAAAAAATAAATCTCTCTAATAATTAATCTAAAATACAAAAAAAAAATCAAAATTACTATAAATTTGTGTTAATAATATTGTAGTTGTATGAAAATCCACGTACATATTCGTTGTACAGTTGTCGCGTACCCGTTTAAAAACTGGTGTTATGAGAAAGAATGATATAGAAGAAGTATTTGGAAAATAACGTAATTATCTAACTTTTTCAAGTATTTACTTATCATTTAATTTTATCATAGTGAGTAATATTTTTTTAATTGATTAATTAATTAAATTAATATACTTTTTAAATTAGGATCCTTATCATTGATTTGTGTAATGGATACTTGCTACTATGAGTATATAATATATAAATAAATATGAACCATTAGCAAACCTCACAAAATTATGGTACTATTAATACATTGAATACATATTGTATACTATTTAAGAGGTTATTTCCGTAGTGCAACTAGCAGGTTCTTAGCATAGTTTCATCTTCGTAATTACGGCTGTCGATTAAGATCGATGTTCCTGCTGTTTCTTTTGCTGTTCGCTTGATTCTTCCACTTGCAATCTGTATGTAGTCTGATTCACAAATACAATTAGAATCGATCCGAATCGATGATCTTTCACTTTACTCTCCCGGTTGCACCGCAACTTAATTACTCTCTGTGGCAAACTAATATTACCTAGTCCAACGAGAGAAGCGGAGTAAAAAAAATAAATAAAGGATGCAGCAGAAAAATAAGCAAGGAAACGAACAAAAAATATAGCAGCGTACATAAAAGCACGGCCGGGTTTTAATGGAGTTGCTTCGCAAATGTCATGGGACCATTGGAAGCAGAGCATTAATCAATACCACCTATTTATTTTCTTTCAATCATTGCTACGTTCTTTCGTCGTCATTTGTTTGTTTCTTTGTTGTTGCTTCTTTTTATTCGGCTATTCTTCATATTGTTTCAATTGACGTTGGCGAGTCGAGGTCGAATGTCGCAATTCGTTCAACAAAAGCCATTACGAGCATTCCAATTTGTTTTCTTCCATTTGGAGGAAATCCCCTCGGCCAGAGTTCAAACGGTGGATACAGTTTATTATGATGCAAATGCTAGCAACCTCTCTATCCCCCCTCCACAATCGGTCTTCGCGGACGACAATTAAACTTGTTAATTAAATCCCTTTTGCGGCACCGTTTTATGGTCGAATAAATTTCATCCCGTTTGCCGCGAGGTGTGCCAGGGATTTTAAATTTTTGCAATTACCATAGCATTTATTATATCTATCGTCGACACTACAATAATTACTGTTCAATATTGATTGTTTACTGTTTTCGTTTAAATTCCATTTTCCTCGACTCGTCCTTTTAAAGACAATAGTAAATCATCATGTTATTTTGTATTAAGATACCCAATTATACCGGCCCACATTTCTATTACCTAATATTCGTGCTTGTAAAATAATTTCGAAATATTATTCATTATTCAAGTGTTATTTCTTCATTGATTCAGATTTACTTTGAGTAAATACATTTTATTGTTCATCCATACTATGCTCAAGATAAAAACGTCTGCCAGGTGCGATATCCGATCTAATGTATTAGGTAATTCAATTCCAGTTATAAGTCATTGGTTAATTTAGAATCATTCGTAACAAAATTGTTACAATGGATTACTACATTATGTTCCCATTTTTTGCCATGAAGTTATACTGTCTTAATAACTCTTATAAATCAGCCACATACGCTTTTATCATGTGTAATTTATAATTATCTAAGTAACAACAACAGGGTGCCTTCTGAAATATTGAGTTAAAACAAGAATAACTAACTTTTTTAATTTTATATTATTTTATATATAAAGATATTGCTATTATGTGTGAAAAATCAGATTTTTCAAATGACCACCATTTTTCTGTTTACAAATACAGGCTCCTTTCACAGCGTTTTCCATGACCATGAAAAAGTTTCAAGTCGTAAACGTTGGACTTCGGCTAGATTGATCTTCTTAAGTGCTTGAATTGTTCGAAGTTTATTTATGTAAACCCGTGCTTTTTCCACAAAAAGAAGTCTGATGTCGTCAAATCAGGTGATCGCTCTGTCAGTAGCTTCATGTCATGTATGAATCAAACATTGTCCCATGCAAGGCTGGTATTCTATAACTTGTAATAAAATTAAATAAAAAAGATTGAAAATGAACAAGACTTTTTTCATTCTTTCAAGCACCACCCTTTAATATATCATATTTAATGAATATTTTTTACTTGGAAAAATTTTAGTTTTGAAATTGAGAAGTGTAAAATCTTTTTGACGTTCACACTATTCACTTAGCTTGTGTCTGTGAGAAATTATAATAGTTATACAGTAGAGCCTATTTTTGTGCGGTCTTTTTATGCGATTTTATTTTTGTGCAGTCCAACCAATTCCAATGGCGTTGATACCATTGTAATGTTTTCTATCAGTGTGCATATGTACAGCCTGCTCAAACGATTCTGTTAGTCGATTTTGAACCAATTCATTACAAGAAGATGCGTGTTTTGGATTAACACGAGGAGCAGTGAATTATGTATGTGCATTCTGAAAATTTCTCCATATGTAAAATGAGAAATTAAATGTTTTTAAAATGTTTGCATGTGTAATTTAATTATTTGTTTTGTTTGGATGCACTTTCTCATGTATTTCGTAAATCTTTGAAGTATTTTCTAATTGCGATTATTTTTTATATATTCCAATAAAAATATTATTATTATTGTCAATGCTCAACTTGAAATGAGTTATCCAACAGTAATAAGTCAATTTGTAAATGAAGTCCTACTCCCAATTACAAATTCTATGCAATATTAATATGCTACTATTTTTTTAATTGAGAAGAAAGATATATTTGAATCGAATTTATTTTAATTTTGTTCAATTAAAATCAGCAGACCAGCAGCATTTTTCTCGGAAAATAGAAATATTTTAGAGAAGTGAATACTGAAAAACTCATTGTATGCATATTTTAGGAAAAGTCATAAAATGATGTTATGTGGCTGTCTTTGAAAAATTGTACACCAATGTACCTTTAGTGATAAATACGTAAATTACTTTTGTGAATATTAAAATAAATGATAAATAATAATGTACATATTTTTGGCATATAAAATAAAATGCATATAATATTTCACAATGCTACCTAATAAAATGTTTTTATGTGTATATTCCAATTTTAAATTAAACGACTTTACAAATATTGGAGAAAGGTACTTTTTTATGATTAATCTTCTCATAATATCCTATTGAAATCAGGTCCGTTTTAGTATGCATTCATTTTATGATTATGACTATTTCACAGATTTTACAATATTGAATTTGCAAAATCTCCGGGATTGCGACAGGCCAACAATAAACTATAATTTATCCGCGGGACGACGGATCCAGGTTGAAATGCAGATTACGATATTTACAACGGCTTCGTTCCGATTATATTCCAATTCGTGCCTTTCTGCTCCTCGCGCGCATTTGCTCTGTTACAATTAAAAAGAAAAAGCATCGAACCACGAGAAATGAACGAGAAGTTCAGGAGAGAGATACAAACAAAACAAAAATAAAATAAAATTGGTGCACAGACCAAAAATTGCGCAAATCTCGATGGACCCAAATCCGATTTAGATTTATTGCAGACGCAAATTCCATTATCCGGTGATATCCACCAATGTGTTTACATAATCTTTGGAAAGTTGACGGTGCATTGCGAGAAGAGATATTATTATATATGCTTACATTGATGGGACGCAATTAGCTGATCTCGGGAATTTGCATTTTGCCGGAGAATTTCGAGTTTTCCGCAATGGAAAAATCAATGCGGATTTCTGATGGGACGGAACACAAAAATAAGATAATACACGACGCACGGATACGCGAATATATATAAGTTTTTAAGAAAAATTAACACTAACGTTGTTCGGATAAATAAATGTTAAATGTTCGGTTTACGTAATCGGCTGCTTACGTTTGTACGTTTGAATACTTCTTCGTTCCTCGGGGCTTCGGCTATCAAATAGATTTCCTGATCTTGAATCGTCGATTTCATACAACTGCGAGTTCAAATCCGTAGGTTCATCAATGTAACGGAATTAATTGTATTCGAGCGAGTAAATGTAAATCTCACTTAATGTTATTCGTGCTTTTTCTTATTTTGACTATAATTAAATAATTGCGTAATCATTTTCAAGTACTTTACTATTAATTGTCAAAAAATAATTTCAATCATTTATGTATAAACACATAATTTTGTACACTATTTCTCAATTCAAAATTTTCTAACCGTATTATATTGAATACGAACGAATCGAAGCCAGACTATGCGAAGTACTGCATACAGTAAAAACTGTTTTTGTGCGGTAGATAGGGACCGCATACAAAATATTCGAGATTTTCATAAATTCTTACATATAACAAATAACTTTGTATAATATATTACAGAAACTTTTTTATGCGATGAGATTTTTTATAATGCGGTCCCTCATTATAAAAAATCTCACTTAGAAAATACGTCAAAGATTTACGAAATATATGAGAAAGTGCATCCAAACAAAATAAATAATTAAATTACTCATGGAAACATTTTAAAAACATTTAATTTCTCATTGTACATATAGAGAAATTTTCAAAATGCATATATATAATTCACTGCTACTCGTGTTAATCCAAAAACGCGCATCTTATTGCGATGAATTGCACTATAAGATGCATAAAATCGCACAAAAATATAATCGCATCAAAAAGGACCGCACAAAACCAAGTTCTACTACTAATGAAACTGTACAATGAAATTGAGTATTTCTTAAACCTAAATTATTGACGAACTAAAAAAACATTATCATACAAGACAAGGAATATATACATTTTTAATATATAGTTATTAATTTATTAAATTAAGTACGGACATAAGTATTATTTATAAATGTTTGTAATTGCTAAGTAAAAAAGGAGATATTTTTGTATAATTTTAATATAATCTATCAATACGGATATTACGAACAATATTTGCTTTCATCAAATAGTATGTACGTGTTTCAATCTATAAACGCCCGACAAATTGCTGTTGCTGTCATGCTTATAAATGTAAGTCGTGATCAAACTATTTTTTTTAAAGTAGTTTAGTAACTATACAAAAAAAATCTTCCGTAATATAAATTGGATGATGATATAATAAAGCATACACGGATAACGATAGTCATTATATATTCGAAGACATAACAATAAATAAATATTTCTTGTAAAATAATTGCTAATGAAAGAGGTTTAATAAAATCCATTATGAAAAGTAATATAATACGATAAAGTCAAAACTAATAGGGGAAACTAATAAAAAAAAGAAACATCCTATAGGCTAATTATAATGGTATCCTGTTAGAAATCTTAATAATATAGTAATGATTAACTATCTCAAGATTTAAAAGAGGACTAACCGGAAACAGTTAATAATAAAATTTAGAAAACTATATATATATAACATCTATGCTAAAAATTGTTTGGTCGTATGCGAAATAGCTGTGCTTCAAGTAACCGCGATACATTGTTCATCAGAAAGTTAATAGGTGTTCCGTGAAAAAATTGAATGAAATAATTACTAAATAAATTATTAATGTTTTTTTTTCCTCCCTACAAAATAAACAATGTGTTCCGTGAAAATTTCAGAATGTACGAAAAATTGGGTATATACTGCATACAGTATACGGTCGTTTTGAAACTTTCGAAACATATTAAACATTAATTGAGCAAAATAAAATATAATTTTTAACAAATAGTACACAAATTTATTTTCCTCCTTATAGTAAAATCTCATTTAGTGTCTGTTTATTTGTATAGAGTTTCAAAGTCCTCGATTAGACCGGTATCAGACAGTCGAATCAATTATCCGGACTATGCGAGGTATCACTGTTTAATCATATGTATTTAAAAGTGAAATATTCTAGATCTATCACACAGATTTAAAATACTTGGGTGTACAGGTAACCCCGTCTTATGAAAAAAAATTTAAAAGCTCTAACTTGTTACAAGGAGAAATATAGTGATACAAAAAAAACTGTCCAAACAAAAATTGATAATTTTTTAATACAATATAATTTTTTTGGAAGATGTTCTGTTTTGTTGCATTTGTTTCTTTTGTCGTTTTTTATTAAATAATTGTGATGTCTACATTGAAAAGTATATGTAAGTACAGGTAAACGTCGTTTTACGCCGATTCACAATTACGCCGCTGTGAAATAACGCTTATTAATTGCTCATTTTACACTTATATAGAACTAAACCCTTTAGTAATCTTACTGTTCATTTTGCGCCGACTCGATTTGTGACGACTTTTGTAAGAACGGCGTAAAACAATCTTTACCTGTATTTTGTTTACTTTAATCTATTTTTCCAAATGTATGCAGTCAGTAATACGGAATTTAACATATATAAAAGTGTTGTTAAAGTGTTGTAAGATAAGTATATTTTGAATTTTTTAAAACTCCCCCGACTTACGAACAACCCTTTGGAACGGAACTAGTTCGTAGGTCGGTACTTGTATTGAGTACTAAAATACATTTAAACTACTATAGAAAGTTCGGTACCATTTCGCTATCTTTCAAAGAATTTCAAAATTTAATACAAAACCAGAACCTCCAAAAAGTGCGTTTTATATGCCTTCAAAGAACTAATAATAATATTTATTGCAACAAACATATTACAAACTTAACAAAATAACATAATAAGAAAAATAAAATTAAATTGACTGCTGCAAAGGACTACTGACCACAGATCTTTCTGCCCTCAAAGAACTATTTTCTCAATTTAAGAAATTTTTAAAAAATCTTAAAAAATGAAAATCAGTATTGTAAATAATTCTAATGAGATATATAGCTATGCCCATTATAATTATTTACGACAGTATTTTAAGATTCTTTATCTTCAACATATCTCTTGTTGTAAAATGTGTGTTACTTTCAATTTACGTCTGTTTCTGGTCGTCATCAAACGGTCACCAACGGTCAAACTGAGCACTGAAGATTCACACGTCCCATCACCACCAGAAATTTTGTAAACCTACTCTAACACAAGTCTATTTACTGCATCTTCTACATAAACGTTTTTGGTTTTTGTTGCATTTTTGTTTTGGGAAATAGAAAAGCATTGAAGACTCAGAATAATACTTCTTTTACTATTATCAATATCACTAATATAACAAGCGGTTTTACAAAATAGGCCATTTAAGATATTGAGTGAAGATTGTTTGAAATACTTATTGTTAACGCATTAACTCGTGAAATACGAAATCACTTTTGGAACAACACAATAGTAGAAGTTTAAATATAATACCAGACTCAATGCTGATGCCAAATAAATATAATATATTTTTATTTATTTCAATTATTAACGAACTGGATTATAATATCTTTTAAATATATTTTGTGATCTTGCTTTTATACATTATTTTACTATTTCCCGGATGGAAAAGCCCTATGGTCAATAGCCCCATGCAGCAGTTAATTATTTTTGTTTGTATTTTTATGATTATGTAAATTTTCAATAAATATTATTAATAAATGTTTTATAAATCACATTTGACTGGGTAATATAGAATAAATTTCATTAATTAATTTACCAATTATATTACAAATATGTGGAATGTTAATATATATTTAGAATATAATGTTTTATTCCAGTTGAATTGTAAAGATGTTCTTACGCGCAGGAAAAGAAAAACCGCATCTCAAAAACCAGTAGTTTAGCAAAGTCAAATGTTCTGAAACTTTCCAAAATAACGGATTACTTCATTTCGCTTGGAAGTAATTTATCGCGGAAACGATGATCCACCGAACGCCGGTCGTTGCGTAAAATTCTCGATGCATTCGATGTCATTATTAATAAACACTTGTGATGCGCATTCAGTGAAACGCGCTGGAATCCACAACATTACTATTATTAATAAGCCATCGAACCAAGCTGCCGGATTTATCGATTTCCAATCAATAATAACAAACCTCCGCCGTGTGTCGACATTCGCAGATGCAATCATACTATTGAAGCAGATATAAAGATCGCATTGAGATTTATTGCGAAAAAAATATATATATAGAGAACGAGTAAAAAAGAGAAGACGTTTCCTTTAAATTTAATTAAATTCACGCGAGATAAGTAGGTTTTTTCCTTAAATGGAAGAGGTTCAAATCAAGTTCAAGAAACTGAATTTATTATGGTTTATGCAAGAAGTAGATTTATGGGACAAATGTGTTTCACGTATTTCAACTGTAAAGAAACGTATATTATTACAAAACAGATATATAATTTCAAGTATATGAAATCAAAATGATAAATAATTTATGAAACAACTATTAAATTAACTAACATTTAAGTACTAGACATATTTAAGTATTTGTCGAAATATTAAACACTTTGCGTAGTAGATATTATTTGGATTTATAACTTTTGTCCACTTGTCAATAGAATTACACTATGCCAGCAAAGCCGAGGAGGGAATTTATCAGATGTGTTGTTTTATACATGATATGTCTACTTTACTATTAAATCAACATTTCGATATTTTGTATACTATTTATTTGTATTTTGCTCAATTATAATGAAATTTTGAAGCTGGATTATAGTAAATCCGAACTAATTGAATCTGTATTATGTACGACGTATTGCTGTAATATATATTTGTATTATTACCATTATTTTTTTTTTGTCTATTTAATTCGTTTGCTCATAAGCAATAAATAAATATACCTAATTGGATTTAGTAATTATAATCTCAGTAAGAATTGAAAATTTAATTAAATAATATATTTTTAAACTGCTTTCATGTATTTGAGTGTAGGCAAGTTCGTCTTCAATTCATTTAATTGAGTGCCATCTGTTGCGTGCATCATTAAACCGGCTTTGATTTCTGCATTGAATGTCAATGCGTTCTATGCATTTGGTTCTAAGCCGATCGATTTTTTACTTCGACAACTTTACTACAGAAAGCATTTCAGTAATAGAGAAAAATTGAAAAATTTTAAAACATTCTAACATCATGTGTAATTTAACTAAAACAAAATAATATTTATTTGTCCATTTTGATCAATACTTAACGTCCAAAGGTTTTATGCATAGTACAAACATTTATATATGCAAAACATAATTGTGTATTCATATTTTTGAATTTATTTTTATTTTTAACTATTCAAATTTAGATTTTTTGACATTTTAAATCCTAACTACAGTAAAACCGCATTATGCAAGGTATATTTGTACTATTTCTGATTATTGTATGAAATGTATGAATGTTTTGTGCTATCATTGTAATATTTTTTTTTTCTTAAATATTTGTTTAAGCCTACTCTCAATACTACTCTCAATGTCTTCGGAAATTCTGAAACAGGATAGACCACCAACTCTAAGTACGAACAGAAGCCCTGGCTGTTGGATAGTCGTTTCATTCCGGAACACCAGTTCGGATTTCATGAACGACATGGCATTGTGGAATAGGTGCATCGTGTGGTGGATGTAATTGGCAAAAGTATTGAGTCTATAAAACCGTTATAGCCTAAAAATGGATTACAACTGTGGGGATTTGCTTGTAATATAAGTATTGACATCATACAGCGGTTCCAGTCAAAAATGCTCAAAGCAATTGCCAATTCTCCCTGGTTCTCGATTCACGAGTACATACATCATACGCTGGAGTCAGATTTGTGAAGGATAATATAACGGAACTCAGCCGTTAATACCATCATCGGCTGGAAGACCTACCAAACTTGCCACTGAGCTAACACACACTTAATCTCATCGACGATGCTTTAAACCACAGGACCTCCCTAATCGCTTTTGAGTTAGTTTTAGTGATGTCTAAATGTAAAATATGACTTATTGGCGTGTATGTGTTCGTGAGTTTTTCTTTTATAAGCATTTGGTGGAGTTTGGTCGCTGGATCAATCTCTAATATATACTTTTTTCTTTAATTAATCCAGAACTGGAGCTTGTTATATGTGTATTTCTTTTGCTTGTAGATAGATTGCTTTGTTAAATAATGAAAAAATAATGAAAATAAAACGTAGTTAAAATTAAGTAAATTAATTTACAAGGATTATTTTCTTGTAGATGGAACTACTTATTATTATTCTAATATGATAATTAATTAAGAGTATATCGAATTCGAATTTAATTTAACTTTATTTATAAGAAACAATACAGAATAGAGAATTTTTGTTATGTACATATGTCAGCTTAGATACTTATATACTAGAAGAATTAAAACAGTCGAGAATAAATACTAAGTAAAAAATGATGACAATGAGAAGCACTTGCTCTAGTTGGCAAGGTTTGGTTGGGGGATGTGGAGGTATGGCTCGGTTCTGGGGTAATAAGAGAATTACTGAACTTTAATTGGTGCAAGTTTTTTTTTTTGAGATTTATAAAATTGTTTGTTTACTTCAACAATTATTTTTATAGATTTTTCTTGTAATAACGTTTTTAATATAAATCTAAAAGATAATATTAAAACAACTAAAAATGATTATGTTATGGTGTAATTAGATTGTTCTTGCATAATGAATTATATCGTTTGGACCGTTTTATTGCTTGAACTTTAATTTTATGAATACTTTTATACAGACAATTGCATCATGAGTATGAGTCAATTATACATTAAAGTACAAAACAAATATCATGTCGAATGAAAATAAATTATCTAAATTTATCTAGCATTTGTTTTCTGCAATCTAATTTTTTTATAAACAAAAAATAAATGACGTTCAAAGATTTAACGATTTGTTAAACAATAACTTTTGCAAGCGACTAATTTAATTTAACTATTTTTATCTACTTTCTTGATGTTACATAATTTGAAAGGATGATGAATATTTATGCATTATTTAATATCTTACATTTGTAATTAATTATCCGCACAAAAATAAAATTAAATAAGTGTTTTTTATACAAAAAAGGACAAAATTGTCAATCGTATTTGATAGATGGAACCATTTTTAGTATTAAAGATATATTTGGGTATTTTATTTGAGTGGAAGTTAAGAAAAAAGAAGGATTGAAGAAAGCAATATTATGTTTTTTTTTGTTTTCAATTGAAAGGAATAAGTTCCAAATCAAAGCAACTTACACTTTATCATCATTATTTTATACATAATATAATTGTTGCAGTATAAGAAATGTGTAAAATTAAACCTTTAAACTCTTGATAATGTTTTTCTAACATTGCAAACATATCTAGAACCATGTTACCAAAGGAGTAAATTCCTGTAATATTCTGCAAATTAACAAGACAAAACTTCATCATGACGGTTACAAACATTATTATGTTCCATAGAAGCTGTGGAGACAGCCATGTCCTTGTTAAATTATGTTTTGAAATTATTCTTTGTTTTACTAGATATTTATGTTTCATTCTAATCAATTGTAAATGTATATCACATTTTCGGATGAGAAGACTAAGATTTCTTATTTGAAAAATATTAACAGAAATTTAATTGTATAGTCGATTTGGAGTAAAAATACTCATAAGTTTTTTTAATATTTTTTTAAGTTCTTTTAATATGCTCAACAAAATAGTTAAATTATATATTTTCAGGTATGCAAATCATTATTGTTATGTTATGTAATATATTATGTGGTCACATAAATAGATAAAAATAAAGAAATCCTGGACAAATTTTGTCCGATATTCAATAGGAAAAATTAGATTTTTATAAAAAATATTTTTTTTATGTCCTGTAATTTTATTTACAATCTGTTCATCAATGTGAACATTGAGTAGGTTGACATTAGGTAGGTAATCTTTCTCGGTGGATAATTACCATTATGATGATTTTTAATTTGTAGGTTGGCTGTCGTCTTTTAGGTTAACTTCAGTAGTATATTGCTGATATCCTTAACCGAATTGGCTGAATGTACATATGCTGAACCTCATTCATTTCACTGTACATCTGTGTTGAACGATGGCCCTATTGCTGCAAGCACCGAGAGGGCTTACAAAGGGCTTGGTTTAAATATTAAATACTGTTAAAATTGAAATATGTCTCATAATGTGAGAAACAAACATATTATATTAAAACCTTGTAAAAAAATATTGGATAAAGGGGACGCATTAAAAGAAACATATAATTACTTCATGACTGCACTGACTGCACTGACAAGTCTGGAATCGGAAAGGGCATTTCTCATTAATTTTCAAACTGATTGAATATTGTTGTTTTCGTTTATTTATGTGGTTTCAAATCATATTTAAGTCTATAGTAATCGAATTAATTAAAAATATTTTTGTATATTTGTCTGTATGAATATTCTTATTTCTTATATTTTGGAACATCACGTTTTTCTTATTTTCTGAATTTTTGAAGTTATTAATATTTATAACACAAGATATAATTATTCACAAAATAAAAAAAGATGTTCTTAAAAATAAGTTATGTTAAAACTGTCGTAGCCGAAAATAAGTAATGTTCGTTTCACTTTCTAAAATGAAACGACCAAAACGGGCAAGAACAATTGCTCTGATTACGGAATTACGTTGTTTCGTCTTTTTTTGTGTATTTGTTTTGTTGTCGTTTCCATGTTTCTTCAGAATTGGGTGCGCAAAATTTATCTGCAGCGAGAGATTATAAATGCCGATGAACGCGTTTGGAGAAATGCGCTCCGATGATACCGGCAGGATTTAAAGAGAATAACAGCGACCTGAGTCTTCTCGGATACGATACGATACGATGGTAGGGGAATTGGAGCAGCAAAACAAACGTGAATCGTGTCTGAGATTTCTTTCTTTTCTGTTACTCTTCTCATATTTTTTTTTACCTTCTTTTGTTAGCGTTTCGCGAGGATCATATTTGGTCGAATCACGTACTTCATTAAATGCACACCACATGAAACACAAGTCCGCTGTACCGAGTCTTTTGCAATTACGGATTTATTAGTCTTTGGGAATATCTCTTTCTCTTTCCTCATAGTCATCCAGGAAATGAATGAAAACGAAAACGAATGCATGCATGCTTCTTCATTCAAATTCCTTTCCATATTTTACGTTTTCTTTTTTTCTTTCTTCTAATCTCGTTTCTTTTAGATTGCTTTGATTCAAGTATCCTTCGATTCAATAATTGTAATGTTTGTAACATCAAACAAGTAAAATGATTGGCCAATCAATGGATCAAATTGCCCTAATTATGTAACATCACTTGTAACTTTTATTTTGTTTCTTCTAAAATGACACCTCATGGCTACAGTTTTTTTATTGATCTGCATGTAAGGACGTTGAGGCCATGAATAGATTTCTTACACCTCTTCAATTACTACTCATAAACCACGTCCAAGGCTCGCCTCAAATGCAATGAATTTCACTTCAACTATGTGTTTTATACGAAATTACCTTTTGATTCTTCTTTTGGGTTGCGTGAATATGCATGGTATAGATTCGTGCATGTGTGTTTGTTTGTGTGTGGTGTAATGAAGGTAAATGGAATGATTAATAGTTTCTTTCTCGGGCTCGTCGAATTCGTGGCAGATCTTGGAGAAGAAGCTGAAGGAAGAAAAAAAAACGATCCGGATCATTTTGAAATATGGAAGAGAAAGAGATCCATGTCATAATCATCATTACGTTTCATTATCTAATCGCCGAAGCCGTACAGCTTCCCATATTCATTTTTGTTTGTTTTGCATCCTCATCGCCGTGTTTTACACACTAAAATATTGAACAAAAAACTACAAAAAAATGTTTTTATATATTTTTTTCTTTTCAATTTGCTTCTAATTATCGTTAACATTCCATATTTAATGTATAATAGTGATATTATCAATTCCAAGAATATTCTCATTATATTATCAATTAAATTATTATTTATGTACAGTAATACATCGCACAGTGCCACTTCGATTGGAGTGGATTTACTTAGTTCGGTTTGAAAACTATACAGGATATTGATGTATTATTTTTTAATTATTTAATTAACTATTTAAACCTTCGAATATTCTAAAACGATTAATATTCTTATAAGTATTTAATTAAAAAATAATTTAAAAATTACACAAAATTAGAATAAATACAATAAATAAATAAAAGTAAAGAAACCAATAATACAATATAATTTTCTGAATCTTTTATTGAATTAACAAAGTAGTAATAACTTGAAAACAATGTAATTTTCCTTCGTCATAATCTAAAATTAAGCTTTTAAAAAATGATGAGAAAATAATTTCTGTAAAAATTTTCAGTCACTAAAATAACAATGACAATTATAATTTCATGGAAGACAACAGTAGTTCTGAGATACTCAAATACTAATTAATTCTATAAGTATTTTGTCGAAATACTAAACTAACGATTTTTTAATATGTATATAATAGAATCAAATATTTCAAAACAACAAGTTTGACGTAGTATAGATATATATAATAAATATCATCCGTATACTAAATCATATGAGGAAATATCCAGAATGAATTAGCAAGGAATGATATAATAGTTTTAACACTTTTAACATCATTTTTAGGATAGTTTATTTGGCAACGATATGGAAAGTCGTTCAACTAATAATAATTTCTCAGCCAGGAAATCCGCCAAAAAAAATCAACATTCTTATATCCCATCATGAGAAAGATTTATATAAAAATAAAGCAATATCTCTTTCCGTCAATATCCCGGATTGTTTGAAATCGGACTAAAAAACTAAAAAAAAGAGATTTTCATACCGGATAATAGTGTGAACTGAGCAAGGTACTGTTGTACTATAATTTTTACCATCCATCCAACAAGAGACTAAACTAAGAACTTTTACTAATGACCCTATTGCTGCAAGCACCGAGAGGGCTCACAAAGGGCTTGGCTTGACCAGGATTGGAACCGGTGCACACTAAATCGTAGGTACGGCGATTTAACCATTCGGCTATTAGTTGTCCAAATCATTGAATTGACAATTTATTTTTAATTGCATATTATTAGATTGAGATTTTATGAAGAGTAACTAGCAAATAATAAATTTTTAGTATATTCATATAATAGTACAATAATGGACTTTGATAAAACAGATATACATAAAAGATAAACTGCAAACTAAAAAAAAGAGACTTGACTTGAAAAAGAAAGAAAACAATATTATTTAAGTTAAAAAAAAGCTACAGTGGAACCTCGCTTAACAAGCGACATTTTGCATAACGAGTGACGATGAGAAGTTCCGGTTAAACTGGTGTACACATATTATGCGTATTTTTCCACTGTATATTTTTTTGTGTACCAATTTTTTTAGAATTTATATCACACAATAGTGAACCCTAACTGATTGAAGCCGAAATATCGGAGGTATTTCTGTATTTGAAAATATACATTCTGTTGTAGTAATAGAATATATTTAATTGTAATATATGTTATTTCGCTATTGCTATTTTTTTTTCTGAAGTAAGATTAAAATATTTACAATTATATTACTTAAAAACAAAAAAAGCTACAGCTTACTAAGTTAAGCATAAATTATGATTGAATTATTCTAATGATCTTGCTTAAATTAAACATTGAATAGATAATAATAGAATATTAAAAATAACTGCCTAAAAATAGATTATTTTAATTATTTCAATATTGTAACATTTTAAAGAATGATTTTTTTAATTCAAATGATTTTTATTTATAACTTAACAACATTTCAATATATATAATATTATGTTACAATAAACATATCAATTACATATACACTTAATTATTAAAATTAAAATATAATTGGTCAAAAAGATTTACTTTCAACATTTTCTTACAATGAAACTTTTATGTTTAATAAGTAATACATAATACATAGTGCGGCTTCAAATATTGCAGCTTCACTATAGTACTGTTTGAAAATTTCCAAACAAATTCAGCAAAATAAAAAAATGTGCACAAAATGATTCTCTATGCCAGAGTTTCACTTGTATGAAATAAATACAAATCAGGATTTACGAAATGTTCCTTTGCAGGAAAAGTTTGGGAAACCCTGCTCTATACAGTCAAATCTCTATTTGTGATGTTTATGCGGTTTTAAAGTCGTCGATAAGTCTGGTTTAATACACTGTTTTAAGACGTCAATGTATATAAGAATTATAGGTTCTAATATAATTAAATAATTTTAATCTGAGGTTTAATTCCATTTTTCTTTGCTTAATCTTTGTGGATAAAACCATTGAGTCAACAGTTTACAGAACAGTTATAAATTCTGACTTGCTTGAAGAAATGTAATTACTTTCATACCAAAAACTAATAAAATTAATTGTTTTATTTATTTAAGTATTTGCATTTCTTAATTAAATTACTTATATTTTATACGTAATAATGTAGATATTTTTGTAATATTATTTCTATTTAATTTCTGCATTTCTTAATATTTCAATAATTTAAAATTAAATGAGTTTTGTAAACATTTATTTATAAAAAAAAATACATAAAATATACCATCTTAATGCAATTTTTTATCTAAAATATTTGAATGTTGAGAGTTGGAGTATCTCGAAGAGCGTTGGACGACGAATGAATATGAGCAGCGATCGCATCTAGTATTTATACGAATCTCGTCTGCTACATCTTTCGATTTATGGAATGAAAGTGAAGGATGCTCCACATTCGCATCTTCCACTAACTTACTTACACTTCTTTTATAGTATGTTCCTCTTTCTTGTTCGTCGCTTCTCTTCCATTGCGTAATTGATCTCTTCGATTATTCAGTCGTTCTTGAACTGCCTTTTTCAGCGACCTTCTGCTGTCTCCCGCAACGAACAATCATTAGATCCTCATCCGACGATGCTGTTCTTTGAATTTGTAATCATTCGTTGCCATTTATATTCTACTAACAAATTGAATTACATGAGAGACAGAAAACAACTACATTTTTTTTGAAATTCATGTAATGTCTTTTGATTTCTTATACTTTCAATAGATACTTTCAAGAGATATTTTCAATACCTCGCATAGTCCGCTTATTAGGTTCCACCAATATCACGGACTGTTTGGAATAAATTAGAAATAAATAAACTAGTTTTAAAAAACTGATAATAATGAAACCATTCAAATAACCTATTTGAGGGCAGTTATTTTTCATTTTCTTTCTTCTAATGTTAAATGTAGCAAGATCGTTAGCATAAATCAAAGTAAATTTATATTTACCTTAGTAATAACTAATGTACATATCTGTATGAAAATCTTTCAGTTTGTTTTATATACTTTATAAACGGCCTTTTTTTGTTTAATTCTGTTTTTCTGTTTGAAATTAATTCTGTAAAAGCGTTGAAAATGCAATAAAATATTTTTTATGTCACAATCTGTTTATCAATGTGAACATTGGTAAATTTAAGATCGTTGTTGACATTAAATGGATAATGTTTCCCGGTGGATAGTTACCATTATGATATTTTTTTTGATTTTTATTTTTGATCGTGGATAGGTCGACTTAACCATTAGTCGCGCCCAATAAAATATGAACATCAGTACGGATTATAGTGTTCCAGTTTGGAAATTATAAAACAAACCAAATTTTAATTATGCAAAATAAATTCGAAATAACTATCACACAATTATTATAATAATCCTTAATCCTTGTGGAAAATTTCCATCTCCTGGGATAGATTGTGTTCAAGATTATATAATATTTCAATGGATAGCTCGAAAAGAAAACTACCTGCGTGCAATAAAATCCATTAATTCTCAATCGTGAACTAATTTACTTAATGTTCAATTGTTTAAGCCTTAGTTTACGTAATAACGTTCTTAATGAATAACAAACAGGGGAAGTTGTTTTAACACTAATTGATAGTTTGACCGCTAATGATCGGTGTAAGAGGCAAATTACCGGCTATAAATTGGAATCATCACTTTCATAATTTGCATTTCATTAAACACGGACAGGTGTTGTGCAGTAAAATATTGAAGATGTATCGCGTCATGGATGTCGTCATAAAACACTTCATTCGAGTACCATTCTCGAGTCATAACAATCTATTGTTCTTGTCATTTATTTACCACTAACGTTATTGTATTTTTTCCTGGTATAGTCTACCATATCCATATGGCAGTTTTTCCCAAACTTTTGACAACTGTGTACTCCTTCTATAATCGTAAAAAAAATGCTTATACATTAATAGCAATCAAAATATATTTTTTTTTTCGAAAAATAAAATTAATTCATAACAAAATATAAAAATAAGCAAAAATTATATTATAAATAAAATTCACTATCATAAGATGAAATTGTTTATGTTGAGACGACAGATCATCATAATTTGATTCCATGGTTGATTATTTAAATTTGAGATACGGTTTACTTAATACCTACAAAAGGAGAAAAAACAACTTCATGTAGACATAAAGTTGGAAAGTGCAAAATGTATTTCAGGACTTTTCTGTTAACACTGGATACACAAGTCTCAAAATACTGTGTTCTTTTCAGAGTGTCAAACCGAAATTAATTTTGTTCCGGTTTCTGGTAACTTTCCCAGTAAATATTTATCGTTCCAACTTCGATTTCGGTTTGTCTTACAATTTCGGATCAGTAGTCTTTCCAGGTAAGACTTCTATAGAGAATTTAATTTTAGTCTCTTGGTTTGTGCAAATGCACTTCAACTATTTCTGTTAAATTATTTTGGTATATTTTTCATGTTGTTAACTTCCATTTTTTTTAATATTGTACAATTTCTTTTTTATTTGAAAA
Organism: Nicrophorus vespilloides; assembly: GCF_001412225.1. NCBI lineage: Eukaryota > Metazoa > Arthropoda > Insecta > Coleoptera > Silphidae > Nicrophorus > Nicrophorus vespilloides. The sequence continues at coordinate 19,651 of NW_017100108.1, read as the reverse complement.
GGCGAATGATAAATCATACTTATTGTTAATGTTACGTTACTGAGAAATATTGAAAAAATAAATGCATAATCAATCAATGTTTATATAATAAGTAATAGTAATACAAATCTATTTAAATCAACCCTCTTATATGATGTGATGATATTCATTCCAACAAGCAACATAAGTATATTAAAAATATTAATATTACACGCTGAAATGAATTGATCTCTCTCCAATAGTATTTATTATAATCAATTATAATTCTTCGTGTGTAATAGAGATCTTCCGTTTCGTAACCCATATATTTATAGACATAAACAGCGTTAAAAGAAAATAATAATAAATAATATCGATGAAGTGTTGTAATACCGAGACGGCTTCTCCACATGCGAGAACTAACGTGTATAGAATGACATAAACCTGAGTTAATGTTTTCCACAATCGAAAGAATCTGCTGTAGGCTTAAGTCACATATAATATACATGTTAAACAAATATTTTCAATTTAATTAAACAAAACAATTTGCATGTATTACTAACAAAAATAACGTTTTAGCACCTTGATAACCTGCTAATAAGGTTGCCAAGAGTGAAAATTCGATTTTCACAAATAGATAGTGCTATGTTTGTTTAGAAGGGCTTCTGTCAATATTATGATTTTTTCCTTCCGTCATTTAAAAGTTGTCACTCTATTTTTTTTTCGAAGCCAATTGTGCGTAATTTTATTTGCAACTGTTAATTTAGGGTCAATATTAACAGAAGAGCATAAAAGAATAACTTCTACACATTTTACTTTTTTATTTCCGTAAAGGTAAGAAAGTTAATGGAGCCCACAAAGTAATACGATGTTGATTATTTAGAAGAATGCACGTATCAGAATTGGTTTAAATACATCCGCAGTGGAGATTTAATGCTCAAAGATAACCAACGTTCTGATCCAATCTGTTCATCAGTGTGAACATTGAGTAAATTTAAGATCGCGGTTGACATTAGACAGGAAATCTTTCTCGGTAGATAGTTACCATTATGATGATTTTTTATTTTAATTTGTATTGATGTAGGTAGTACATTGATGCTCTGCGATTCCACTATTTCCTTTCACTGTGAATCTGCTGCTATCGTTAACCCTGTCATTGTCCATTGACTTGGTTGAAGGTCCATATGCTGAACTTCATTCATTTCATTGTCCATCTGTGATGAACGATTGCCCTATTGCTGCAAGCACTGAGAAGGCTCACAAAGGGCCAGGCTTGACCAGGATTCGAACCGGCGCCCACTAAATCGTGGGTAGGGCGTCTAACCATTCGGCATTGTGATGACCAAATGAAACGCATAAATGAATTGGATCGTCATATAATTATGCAAAAGATTACAGGTTTTTTTTTGTTAAAATGCTTTATATTAGCATGAAACTTCCAATATCTAATTAATTCCGGTGTTAAGATATTAAATATAATTACAGTTTATATCAATTGAAAATGAAGTATTAATTATAACTACCTGCATAATTATTACCTCATTTTACCTCTTCTATTAAAAACAACTTCATTCTAATAATTCTTAAATTGTATCTCTTATTCGTAAAATGAGAATAAAATATATCCCGCATGAGGTGTTTCGATCAGTCCGGATTTCGTTTTGAAAATATTAAAATAAATTCTAAAAAATAGTAAAAATATATTTATACAAATTTCTCGTTGTGCAGTTCAACATACAAAAAAATAGTTCTTCGTTCTGACTAAGACTATATTTATAACAAGAATTTTATTTTATGTACCTTGCGCATCCGCCAAAGCTTCATTAGAAGTTCAACCATATCTCGCTTTACAGCCTAGATACGTTTCGGAAAAGTTGGCCATAAAGTGAAACATTTTGCGCCATAAATCGAAAAAGTACTATAATTAAAGATGGCCGTTATGGTGAAAAACCATATAAAGAGAGGTCGTATAGCGAGGTAGCGAGGTCGTATGATAAAAGCATAATAGCTTTAAAATAATTTATATTTTTTTTAACAATGTTTACCTTTTCCATAATCTTGCCATGTGAAAAAAATATATATCGAAGTTTATGTTTTGTTATATTTACTTACCAATAAATGTATTTTTATTAATGACTTTGGCAGAAATTTTTTATTAATTACCTTTATAATACTTACATTTAAAACACCATGTATTTTTATGAAAGTTGTTTATTTTAGTGCTGTGGGATATTGGGTTGAAGAATATAAAACATGTGAAATTTTAATAAAAAAATATTTATTAATAATACAATATAATTACACGTAATTAGAGAGTAAACAAAAATATATAGAGGGAAGGAAGAGATATAATGGTAAAATATAAAAAGAAGGTAGAGTTAGTCCATGAATCCAAAGCCTTTGGTCGTCAACGTATCTTTTCTTTCGCCATTTGTTTTTTTGTTGGATTTTGTTTTAATTGAAAGAAATTAGAATTAAATGTGTGAGGTGATGTGAAGTGAAGAATTCCTACTAACGACTACTTATTAAATAAATTATTAAGAAGAGTATTTACAAAGTGGGACGTTAATTCCATAATTAACAGGATAAGGAGGATGTGTTATTTGAGCTAAAGTTGAGTGGGTTTTGTTTCCTCATTCATTTTCCCTCGCAACAACAAATATGTGGGGTTCGAGATTTGCGTAGGCGGCCATCACGTACCCTGTGAGCAGCGATAGGTCGTGTCCGGTTTTAGTACTGGTAGCCACCGTTGTCTTTCCCGCTTCCGATCGCTTTTCCGGTATCTAAGTTACAATTTTCATTTATGGATATTTGTTGTGTATTAATAAGAAATTAGTTACCTTGATAGGTGATTTTAGGTTTGTAACCATCTTGGTCCGCCTCGTACTCGACAGTCTGTTTCCTGCCATCGGGAAGAAGGACGTTGTACTCTCCTGTCACTTTGTCGCCATCCCTCTGCTCCTTCTGGCCGTAGTCGTTGCCACTTTCATCATCCTTAACTGCCCATTCGAATTGATATTTCGCATCCTAAAATAATTTATTAAGTTTTATAGCTAATTGATAAGAGCTAATGAAATTCACCTCATCGTTTCCTGCTCCGGGTGGTCCATAAACTGGTGGTGGTGGTGCTCCTCCTCCACCGTTCTTTGGTGGACCGTAATTTCCAGAGGGCGGCAAGTAACTATTACCTAATAATTAGAACAGACAACATTGAACAAGTGAAGCAGGATAAACAAGTTTTGTGTCTTAACAATAAGAAAAGAGTTTTAGAATTATGTTAGTGGTAGTGGGAGGCAAATAGCTCGAACCGGTTGTTGTATCAAAAATACCAACACCATCACCACCCAGTCTAAGGGGTAGTTCCGATTCGAGCTTTTTGCTTGCACTGGTATAGTTACCATTACCGTTTCCGTTACCATTTCCATTGCCGTTTCCGTTTTTGGAATAACCATTTCCATTGGATGGTGGACCATAACTTGTGCTTGGAGATCCATTGCCGTTTCCGTTACCATTGCCATTGCCGTTTCCGTTGCCATTACCATTGCCGTTTCCGTTTCCGTTTCCGTTGCCATTGCCGTTGCCATTTCTTGGGTAACCATTTCCATTTCCGTTGGTTGGAGGACCGTAGCTGGAGCTTGGGATACCGTTTCCGTTGCCGTTTTTACCGTTTCCGTTTCCATTGGATGGCGGCCCGTATTTCGAGCTGGGAGCACCATTTCCGTTTCCGTTTCCATTACCATTCTTTGAATAACCATTGCCGTTTCCATTTCCATTACCATTCTTTGAATAACCATTGCCGTTTCCATTTCCATTACCATTCGTTGGATAACCATTGCCGTTTCCATTTCCATTACCATTCGTTGGATAACCATTGCCGTTTCCATTACCATTGCTTGGTGGACCATATCTAGAGCTTGGAGGAGCTCCATTTCCATTTCCATTACCGTTCTTTGGATAACCGTTGCCGTTTCCATTGCCATTTCTTGGTGGACCATAACTAGAGCTTGGAGGAGCTCCGTTTCCGTTACCATTTCCGTTTCTTGGGTAACCATTTCCATTTCCGTTGGTTGGAGGACCGTAGCTCGAGCTTGGAGAACCATTTCCGTTGCCGTTACCATTTCTGTGTCCATTTCCATTACCATTGCTTGGTACACCATAAGTAGAACTTGGCGGAGACCCATTTCCATTTCCGTTACCATTTCCGTTGCCATTTCCATTACCATTGCTTGGTACACCATAACTAGAACTTGGCGGAGACCCATTTCCATTACCGTTGCCATTTCCATTACCATTGCTTGGTACACCATAGCTAGAACTTGGTGGTGCACCGTTGCCATTTC